>NW_013666852.1:143510-161733 GCF_000517525.1 Limulus polyphemus | reverse complement strand
GTGTACCAGTTTAACGTTGAATATTATTTATGATTTTAACTTTATACACAAGTGCCAAAATACTATAATTATAGTATCTTACCTTCGCTCATATAAGAGCTAGAATCCCACACTGAAGAGGTGGAGAGACTGATGCAAAAGTTACCTAGATGAGCATACTTCGGAAAATATCCAAAGAATGTTCAAGGAATGTGATCTCTGTTGACAGAGAAACACACCTGCGGGAGACTGCACCACATCTGAACCAGGTATACTGTTTCCCAATGAAATAGTAAGTGTTGCATAAATAGACGGAAATTAGATGAAGCACATCCATTAATGTATACATGTTGGTTGGTTCAACTCCACACCCAACATAAACACCTGAGAAGTGACATCCAGGAGATGGCAGGATGGAGGATTCCCAACCAAATATAGTAATGGTTTGGAAAACGAAATGGATGTGTCGCACAGTGTAGAATGGCTAGGGCATGTCAGCCCATACTTGGTGGGTGAACTCCAGTCCAAAATCAGGCAACATTGGGTACTTATCATCCATTCCACAGTAGGAGGAGGACTCCTACTATCTTCACCTCAAACCTATGAGATGGAAGGAAGATGTTCTGTTCTGTCTGACTAGGCAGGGCACATGAAAATAAATTTTCAATCAACACTGAATGACAGTAGGAAGAGAAATGCCCAATGTAGTGTTTCCCTCAAATACAAAAACAATCAGACTTCGGGTTCCAGGTCCACCTTCATGTGCTACCACAACGTATAAGTTGTAACCTGCATATGGTATGTCAGGGGGTACTCCAGCTAACCAGAGTACCTGTCAGTCAGCCTAGTTCTTTGCAATACAGAACACCTTAGCCACAGCTTTACAGAGGAGGAATGCCAGGGGTACCTCAACCAACTAATACATCATGTCCGTGGAAGGACAAGGGCTCCCAACCAATACATGTGTGAGGCCATATGTTGGCTAGTCCAGCTCTAATCCAAAACCTATAATTCAAAAACCGACATCCAGGTAATGGTAGGATGAGGGGTCCTAACCACAGGGTGAACTGCATTATGATGGATCTACTCCAGTTTCTGATTCTACATGAGCAGCACACCACCATCCAGCTCTCTAATGAATGGGATTAAGCACATTCAGGAGGAAGCCTCTATGGTCCACCACCCAAGTGGATAGGATCTGGTAAGCAGTAAGGACTCCTGTACTCCACATGAAGAATGGGGGAGAGAAACATGGTAGGGAGCCTGAAGGAGCTATGATATTGGAAACTGTGTAATGGGTGAATACAGAAACCCTATTTTGAAAAGCAGACCACTCCTGATTTATTTAGTCAAAGGAATAGCAGGAATTGGCAGCTATCACCTTCTGCTTTACTCATGATAGTTTATGAATCAATATGGTCTACTACGGGCATAATTATGAAGCAATATACCATGAAGAGAATCTACTAGCATCTTGTGAAACACCCCATCTCAACAGTGTGTGTTATAGGTTTGAAAAAAGGTATATATATATCTATAGAGAGAGAAAGAGATTGACAGGTCCAGACTCTGGTTTTCTCTGGTGGGGCATCCCAGCCAACTGCTCGCCTACTCCAGCTCCTTGCTACACCAGCCCGAGAGCTTCTCTCATTCAGTGCACAGTGCAGCCTCTGATGATTATAGACTGTAAAGTATGGACTTTTTTAGCTGACAGCCAGTAAGTATACCTGTACAGGCACCACTCGCCACTAAGCAGGATATACTACCTATAAGGAATGTGTTCCTATAGGGGAAAAAGGGAGAGAGAGAGAAAAGTAAACTTACTGATTGATAGTTGTTGAACCATCATGTGTAGAATGGCAACAGCTGATATACAATATTTGGATGAGGAAAAAACACCCACATGATGTAAGTAATAGGTAAGGTGTCGAATCTGGTGAGAGGAAATGTGTGAGCAATAGAAGTATTTCTGGATCCGAATGTGATTATAAATGTGAAACAATAGGAAGGGAAAACGGCGTAATGTGAGTTACCCTCACAAGTGGTCTTGTGGAACATCAATCTCAACAGTGTGCATTATAGGCCTGGATAATAGATGTATATATATATATATATATATCTACAATGAGAGAGAGAGAGAAAAGTAGATCCAGCCTCTGATGGTTGTGGGCCATACAGTGTGGATTTTTTACTGACAACCAATAAGAATACCTGTACAGACGCAACTTGCCACTGAGAGGGATCCTCTACCTATAAAGGACATTCTCCTGTAGGTAAAAAAGGAAGTGAGAGTGAAAAGTAAACTTACTGATTCACAACTGGATGATCTCTTTTAAAGGATGACAAAGATGAGCTGCCAGTGATAAGGTAAGGTGTCGAACCTGGTGAGATGACACCTGGAAAGGACAATGGGAATCAGGAGATAGGGATGTATACTTCAGCCTGATAAGTTGATAAATCCAATACATAAGGGTAAAAGGTGATTGGTCTTGGAGAAAGGATGGGTTCCAGGGAATGAATAATTGGGATTGAGACCCAAGGAAGGAAGTCATGTGGGTAATACAACAATGAAGAGCACAAAATGGACATAGAAATCTATCCAGATCTGAATGTGATTATAAATATGAAATGGAGGGAAGGTAAATTGGTATAATGGAAGAGTTGCCCTCACAAATCACCAATGTTCTGCAAAGGAAAGTATGATCTGGATAAAGAAGAAAATAAATGTGGTGGTAAAGTGTACATGAAACGTTGATGGGAAATATGTCTAACCTCTGATGACCATAGGCCAAAAAGGAATAGTAAATAGGCTTTAGGGAAAGATGGTAGAGGGAACAGGTAGCCAAAGGGTCAAAGGGAGGAAGAGTAAGGGTGTGGAGAATAACAGTAATATCTCAATCTAGCAATAGAGTACAGTGAAGAGGACAATCAATTTTGAAAAATCTAACAAAAGGGAAATGGTAGGAGAGGAAAATACTTTGCAATACCTGATAAAATGGAAGGCGTTAAATAATGCTGCTTGATATCCTGCAATAGAAGATACTGATGGGCTATGATCAAACAGCCATGTAAGGAACTCTGCAATGTGAAGAGTCATTCGGGAAGGACAGAACCCATGCTGCAAAGATGATCGATGGAAAGTCCACCACTTTCTCTGATAAACCATGAGTAAGGAAGGGTAAACAGAATGGAATAAAATGGATGGTACATGTGTGGATAATCTGGATCTCCCCATAAGGAACTGGACAAAAGCCATGCTTGAAAAGGAAGTGTGGTGAGAGCAGGATGTGGAATCAGTGACTTAGGTTGATAGATGAAGGAGGGTGTGAATCAACTGGATATTTCTGATGGAAATTTATAATTGCTTCAGTATTTTTAATGTTTAAATAGAGTTTAAAAAAAAAGTTCTAACGATTTTCTGAGTTTTCTAAGTGAACATATACATGAAAAAATGGCATAAATAAAAGAAATCTGTGTTACATAATAAGGTCAAGTACTAGGAAAGTACAACTAGCTGGTTAAGTGGTATTGCGAATCACAAGTGAAGAGTTAAGGAAAATGAAGCTACAACACAGACGCTGAGAAAAATGCTAGTCACGAGTTTGACATTGATAAGTTATCGAAGCCAATTTAGTAGTACAGTAAAGGCTACTAAAAAAAGTCAGATCAGAAGATAGGCACATTTGTGACTGGTTGGTCCAATTCTAACTAAGAGCATCCACAACCAAGGCCTGGGGATGAGGTACCAAAACAGATGGAATTTGGAGTTTGCTGTGAGACAATTGCATCCAAACGAGGAGTATTTCATTGTGTGCACAGCCACTGGAAAACCTGAGGGTCAAAGGACTACTCCATGGTGTCTTTCTGGTCTGGACAAGAAAGAAAATCCATGACTAGATTGAAGACACCCAAAACAATACACAAAATGAGGAATGTTTGAAAACCATGGCCCCAAAAAACATAGTTCCAACATTTGGAAACATAGCAAACAGGAACGGGTGCCACGCTGGTGACTGATGTACGACAACTGTCGAAGTGTCGGAATTGATCATGACCAATTTGTCCTGAATTGAGGGAAGGAAATGATCCAAAGCTTGATGAATGGCCAGTAGGTCAAAGGTGTTGATATTTAAAGTTGCCTTGATTAGCCACCAACAACCTGAAATCTCCTGAGGCACCATACTTGCCCCAACCCCCTAGTGAAGCATTTGTGAACAGGTGCAACTCAGAATGAGGTGGTAGAAGAGGAACACTCACCACGGTGGTGTCTTTGCTTAGTCATCATGCGAAATTGACCAGGAGGGAATGTGGGAGCCAGATAATTGAGTCCAAGGTATCGTTGGCAAAGTTCCATTGATCATGTACCATCCAATGAAGAGTGCACATGTGAGCACAACCTAATGGCATAAGTGCTTCCATGGAAGCCCACATTTCCAAGAATGAAAGAATCTTGCATGCAGTAAGAGCAGATGAAGTAAGGACCTTGTTGACTAAATGCTCCATTGACCATAGATGAAAGGAAGAAGGTTGGGCCAAATTGAGATAGGTGTTGAGAAATACTCCCAAGTGGACAAGATATTGGGTAGGTACATGGAAGGACTTCTCCACCTTGGTGATATAACCAATGCAAGTTGCTTCTCTCAGTAGCAACTTTGTGTATTCATAGACTACAGGTTCTAATGGAGCCAGCAGGAGCTACATGTCCATATAATGTTAGAAGTACAAGCATTGAGCATAGAGTAATTGAGCAAAAGCCATGACCACTTGACAAAACACATAAGGTGCTGTGGCCAGTCCAAAGGACAATGTGCAAAACTGGTAAACCTGACCCTTGTTAATGAACTAAAAATACCATCTGGACTGTGGGACAATGGGGATGTGGAGGTGTCTGAGACATCCATCTTGGTCATCCACAGACCTGGTATGAGTGAGAAAAGACTCCATGGTAAAACAGGGAAGGTCTATGAAATGGTTGAGTCAAGACAAATATATCACTGGATGCCAGTCCCTGGTCTACTTGGGAACAACAAACAACCTGAAGTAAAATCCTGGAGAGACTTGACTGACTGATTCTATAGCATCTTTGAGTGGAAGAGTCTGGACCATCTCAGAAAGAAGCTGGGAAGTTGTGGGATTCCAAGAAGGGAGAAAGGACACAGGAACTGATGACAATGGAGGGGGAAAGGAAGTGGAAGAAGAGACCTTCTGATAGCTCCTGAAGAACCCAAGGATAGGAAGTGAACTTCCACCATAGGTGAACACATCTGAACAGGCATGCTCCTACCCTACCAGAACCCACTGGGTAGTCACTGGTACCACAGGCAATGTGTGTATCTGCAGTGAGAAGTACAATGACTAACTGTTGAAACCATGGAGAAAGAAACAAGTAAAAGTTGAGAAGGTGTGGGATGGGATACAGTAGTGGGGACAGGTGAAGGCTGAGACAACCTGGAAACCCAAGAAGAAATGGAAGAATACTGTCATGCAGATTTCACCTGTGACTTCAGGAACTCAGTGACATCTCCAAAATGAGATCTGCATAAAAATGATGTCATTCTGAAGTCATGCAGACAGGTAATGGGTAGGCATACCTGACACAAAGATTTATCTCTACCTAGGAGATCCCAGCAGCAGAGGAGCCAGGTTTGGAGGGAAAGGACTGAAGAGGATAAACATGCCAGCATGGAAAATATGAGAGTACAGGTCTCCTACAAAAACCTTACATGGAATTGGTGGATAGACTGGCAGAATCCACAGGTGATATAGCGGAATTCATAGCATAAGATAGGGGGAAGAAAAGCGTTCTCCAAACACTAGTCATCAAGACCAGGTTCTTCCAGAAATTGAAGATCTTGTCCAGGTTCATGAGAAGCTGGTTGTCTCATGCAGTATTCAAACTCTCATCAAATTATGGCCAAGATCTTTTCAGATGAAAGTGTAGAAACTGCAGCCTGAGAAGTGACATTCAATTCACCAAATTAAAAAGTGAAGAAAAACAACACAGTTAAGTTTACTCCAACTGAAGTTGTAATTCAAATGCTAAACTTGTAACAGTCTAAAATTAACATGCCGCTACAATCAAGGTACAACAACAAAAACACAAGTTATTCTCAATAACAACACTTAGAAATATATTCAACACAGTTAATAAACAAATGCCTGGCCAGGACTTCACACCAATATTAATATATAATTTATCATAAACATTAATAAATCAATATTAATGGAATCAGGAAAAAGAACCAGAAAGAAAAAACCTAATTCTAGAAAGAATACAGCAATTACAATATTCAAACAATACCTTTCAATATTGATAACAATATCGAGTGGCAAACAGAAATCACTATACTCTTCAATAACTATATTGTGACTTTATCTTCTTCTTACTGAAGCTTCTGGCAGGGTATTTACACACAGAGTAGGTCACGAGAGTACAACCTCACGTGAAAATAAATTTACATACTCTTCTGCTAAATTAATAGTGTATGTACGTCACCTCTAGAGAAGCTGGTGTCAGTTTCATCATACACACACACACATATATATATATATACTCAAACTACAAATGAGCAAAATTCAACAACATCTGAACACAATAGCGCCTAAATGAGAATTGAAGTTAAGCTAAATATGATAGTATAGTTTGTTTGATATGGATTTTACGCAAAGCTACACGAGGACTATCTGCGCTAACTGTCCTTAATTTAGCAGTGTAAGACTAGAGGGAAGGCAGCTAGTCATCACCACCCACCGCCAACTCTTGGGCTACTCTTTTACCAATGAATAGTGGGATTGACAATGACATTATAATGCCCCCACAGCTGAAAGGGTGAGCACGTTTGGTGTGACAGGGATTCGAACCCATGACCTGCAGATCGCGAGTCGAGCGCCCTAACCATCTGGCCATGCCGGGTCCTAAATAGTATAGAGAGAGTAAACTGTGTTACAAGAGTGTGTCACACACCTATGGGTGAAAGGTTGTCACATGCTTAGTTGCAAGGGAAAATGCAGTATAACCACAATGACTGTGGGGTAGGTGGGAGTTTCAAGTTTAGTGGTGAGCACATTTTAGAGAGCAGCACTGAACAAGAGAAATTATTATGTGAGAGGAGGTAAGATACTGGGTGGGAAAAGTAAACAACAAAAATATTTTAGTTTCAGCAAATTTGAAATTTTTAAAGAATAATCATGAAAGTCTAAGCTTGAATAAAACCCATCCATATACAGAGAAAAGTATATGACAGCTACATTAAAATTCCTTTTATAAATTGGATAGTTTACAACAAAAAAACCAGACTCCTGAAAGATTCATTTGGATACTGAGATAAGTAGATTACTGAATCAAGTATGTCATCACAAGATTTATGGTAACAAGTAGGCAAGCTCAAATAAAAATTAATTGACTGATGCAAACAACTTATGCTATAACCACATTAAAATAATTTAAGAGAACACTGTATTTATAATTACTTTAGTTACTTCATACTTTCTCTTTACTACACTATATCAATTTCCAAATTGTTAGAAAACAGCATTATATTCAATATAAATTGTAGGCAGTATTGATTTACACCCTTTTCATTTCAACACGTATCCAATGTATATTACATTGTAAATTTTCACTGTATTTCCACTAAGTTACATTTAATAAAAAATCTAAAAATAAAATAAAACTAAAATACAAATTAGTTGTTTTCTTACTGACTAGTAACTTTTTAAGAACCAATCCAATCATCATCAAATACATGAATTGTTTAAGTCAAATTTAGTATGTTAGACAACAGTGATACTTTAAGTTCTACCTTTATCACTAATTTTTCACTTGTCACAAATGAAAATATATAAATCATGTTAATTATCCAAGATTAATTGATTTTAAGATTACTTAGATAAATAGAATCACCTTTGCAAAATTAATCTTACTTAACAGAAATAGAATTATAATTTTATTTCATAGCCTACAATTTTGAAATAAATACCAAAATCTTAGGAAATATTATTACTATAGGAAAGTTAATGTCAACATTTAGCTCAACACATTAAATACAAGTGAGTAATCATTGAAAACAGCACTTCTGCAAATATTATCAAATATTTTTATATTTTGCTTACCAGGTAAAGGTGTGTTTTCACTTGTTTCTGTTTCAGTGGTGTAATTTGAAACCTCTGTAGTTAAGTCTTCCTCATCATCAAACAATACATATTCACTAAGAAGGCTACTAGTCTGACTAGAGTAAAAAGAAGTGAACATATCAAATTCTGATTAAAAATGCTCTGAATAAAGATGAATAATAAACAGAAATTTCTACTTACATTCTATGAGAGAGAGAAGTAAATTTATTTTACTTGTAACACCTGCACAGCTTAATTAATTATTTACCAGAATAATTAATTTTTTTAACATCACAATGCACTGTTTATTTCACAATAGCATATTGCTCTTTTGTTTAAGTTACTGGATAATAATTACACTGCAACAACGTTTAAAAGTTTTTGCACAATATTTACTGAAAACTTGTATTATGAAATGATTACATGTCTAACTGAATTCACACGATTTGAAAATAATTAGGTAAAACAAAAAAAGTAAAATAAAACCAATAATTGAATGCCAATGAAACTAATTTCAACTTGAAAGAAAGAATAAGACAGTGCATAGTAGGCATATACAGTACGATACAGGTCTTACACAAAAACACAGAACTTTACAGCAGGTCTCAGTCCTTCCAAAGCAGAAGCTAATCTCTTCTGGAAAGTGCCAAACTGCTCTTACAATCCACAGTCTGTGTTTGTGCAGTTACACAGCTGCATCCCAAGAATCATGAGGTATCTCTGCTCCATGTGAAAGTGTTAGGAACAGTACAACTATCTCTTAACCAACATATGCCATAACAAGCACACTTAGGACTGAATAAGTACATCACCTGTACTAGATGTATCAGGTTCATAGGGTTGTAATAAAAAGTATCCAGAAGTGTAAAAAGAAAATAAAAAATATACATAAGGAGCACATAAAAACTTTTTTAAAACTGTAGTCCTGAATACAATAGTCCCTCACAATACACAAGATTTATGAAAGTTAAGCACTCTTCTTATTCTTTTAGACAAGATATTAGAACAAACCTTCCTTGAATAAACAACAGGAGATATAATCTTAAATATTCTTGTTTGAGACTGCTCAAGTTTGGATAGATCTTCCATATTATTTTCATATAGTTGCAACATGGTTGTAATTTAACAACTGAGAAGTGAGTTGGCCCCTGCAAATTGTGCAAAACATGGTCTTATGATTAATCAAAAATGTTTATTTTAATATTTTCAATACATTTTTTGTGTTTTCAAAAGAAATATATATTTCTATGATCTTTGTTTTGAAAATATTATGTAGTGAAACTTCTCTAAATCAGTTCCTCTGAAAACTGCTTATTATCCTTGATGTTGAACAAGTTTTTGAGTCCTGTCTGAACTGTTATAATTCTCACATTATCGACCTAGCGTTACCAGACATCCCAGTTATGCTGGGACAGTTCCATTTTTTTGGTAGTTTGCCCAGTGTCTTAAGAAAAGTTCTTGGGACACAAAAAACATTGAATCACAAATGTAATAGGCCTATTTGACTTGCTCAATGTTGTAACACATACTCTCCTGCTGTCATACTCTCTTGAAAGTTCTGTCTATGCTTGGTAAGAAACTCAGGTCTGCACAGGTGTGAATGTAGAAGCAGTTAAGACAGTACTCATCATCATTTTATACAGTCATGTACTAAATTTTTTTGAATATTTAACGAAACAAAAAACAGATATTCTAGGTTCCATTCATTCTTCACAAAAATATGTCTTAAAAATATCAAAGTAATGCTAAAACCTTAAAGTGGTATGTTTGAAAGTATTATGGATTCTTAAACAAATCCAGGTATGAAATAGCCTATTTTAAAATGAATTGGATAAAGTGAATAATTAAAGATTTCTTGGATGTATAATTTGACTAGTTTTGCTCATTTTTTTGTGTCTATCACAAAAAAAGTAGTTGAAATTATTTCAAAACAATGCTTATGTTAATATACTTGGAAATATTGTGAAACAGTTCAATAAATTTAAAGTGAATAAAAGCTAAATTATTTCAAATTTTCAACAATCATTTTAAAATTAGGGGCAAGAGCTGGGCTCTCACAGTTTTTGGTTTGAAAATCTGGTCACCCTATGTCAGCCACTTCTCTAAACCAGACATCAGACACTTGCCATAGATTTTGTAACAAGTTTTAGTAATGTTGATGCCAATTTACTAGTCTATGCTTATTACACAAACAAAAAGCAGATTTTTTTTTTTCATTTCATTAGTCAGGCTCATCCAGCAAAGCATCAACATATTGAGTTATCACTTAATGATAAAATTTATAATGATGAGTAACAAGTCTCTTAACACAAATTTATCAAAGATTTAACACCACATGCAATTTTTTTTTTTACATAAATGATGTTTTCTAGAGACAGTTCAGCACTGTCAGGTCAAAATACATACCCGAAAATGGACAAATGATCTCTCACTATTCAAATTCCAAGCTTCAAATGGTTAATTAGATCATTAGAGAACACGATATTCTTTCAACACCCTCAGAATTAGTGGACAGAATGTTGGCACTGATACAAACACCTTTGATAATTACCAACTAAGACTGCCTGAAATATCAACTCTGAGTGTTTTCCAGTCTCATCTGGATTTTTACCACTTTTTATCCTGTACAGTAAGTTATTTGTATTGTATTGTAATTTTGAAACTGGAAACAATCTGTTTTAGAATTCTGTATAAAATAATCGTTGTTTTTAAAAATTGTGAATTTTTTTAACAAGCCTACTTATTAATTTATTGCTGATAGTGATTTTTATGTCTTTGATAACTGAAATAGGACTTTTCTACAGTGTGGGTTTTGGGGAATAAGCATACCCTAGGAGGCAACACCAGCCACATGGTGGGATCCTATAAAAGGGAAGAAGGTTATGAAGAAGAAAATGTACTTACCCTTTTCAAATATGTACAGATTGAGGAACAACGACTGGAGGGAGTCAAAATCTTGCAGGAAACAAAACAGACAGATGATAAAGATAATGGGAGATGAACATGTGTAGAGTCATTCACATGCCTGTCAGAAGCATCTCTTCCAAGGGTTGGCAAAAGTGAGATGCAAGAGTGTGAAACAGGTTATGAATCTGAGAAAATATGAAAGAGCCTATGAGCATCAATATTCAGGAATGATACAGCAATCAATGGAGCTGGCAAACCCATCTAGTAAGGGTAGGAGGCAATATATCCCTGAACAAAAGTAGGTCCCAAGATAGAAACAAATGATGATGGGAAATTCACAAGGGAGACATATGTGCCAAGTAATACTGAACAGCTTGAACTGGACACAGCAAGCAATCCAGATAGAGAGGTAAGTAAATGCTGTGAAAGACAGTATGAGAGGCATCAATGGTATATACATTTAAATGACAATTGGACAAGAAGGAGAAGGAAATATGCCTTCAGAGAAAGGTGATATAAGAAATATGAAGCCAGTGGCTTCAACAGAGAACATGATAGAGCACATAAATCCACATTAAGGTCCCAGTCAAGCATTGGAGTAGAATGATGGGGTTGGTGAAGTAGGAAAGATCTGAACAAAATGGAGAGTACAAGGAAAAATAAAACCTTGTGGTAATGGAAAGGATTAAATGTAGTTGATAAAGCCACTCAGTAATCAGCAATGGTAGAAAGTGGTAATTTATCTTCAAGCTATCATGTAAAAGAGGCCAAAAGGTAGTCCAATGTAGGATGGCCTAAAGGAAGAGAGGGTGGATCAAAAAACCTGTCACTTCCACTGAAAGATTGGCAGAGTTGAAGGACAACAGGAATGGGACCAGAAAAAGCTATACAGTCAAAAAGGCCAGCCCTGTGGGCAATGGACTAGACAAATCACACATGTGAAAGTGAAGGAATGACACTCCTGAATGAAAGAGAGATGTGGTTGGAGCAAGAAAGAGCAGGAATTATGCAAGGAAGTAATCTTGAGTACAAGTAGTATGAGTATGGGAGGAACTGAGAATGACAGAAAGAAAAGAATATACATACAAAATCAAGGAAAAATATTAGAAGTGTGTGAATTTTCTTCCACAGATAAAGCTGTGCCTAGAGCAAATGCTGGTGAGGGAAATAGCTGGTCATGTTCAAACTTGGGAGAATGAACATCAGCTGAATGGTGGATAAAAGTAAGATGTCTGGTATACACGAAGGAACCCACAACACATTGAATAAATGCTGTCACATCCTCCACAAACAACAAGTCTCCACGTTAGTAACATCATCACTATCACAGGACGAAGTGTGAGTTACTTTCACTTGAGAATTCATTATGTGAAATTAAAGAAACCACACAGGTTATGTGAGACCCAAACATTAAACCAAGTAAACTTGAACAAAAGTTAACTTAATTGTAAACTATCATAAATATCAACTGATAAATAATTTTTGAACATGCCCATTTAAGACTATATTGATGAGAAGAATGAAGTTAAATAAAGTGCAGATTCTAAGGAAGAGTTACTGTGCAAGGAGGTTGTGTTGTCCTTTTACTGGAGGAAGGATATCATTGCATGCTGATGACATCATGCACTAGAACAGTTCATGTTAATCATGTTTTATAGGTCAGAGGTAGATCAAGGCAAATGGCATGCAAATCTCATTGGAAAAATGTGGGAAGGAATCAAGCATTTGTGTGTGTAGAAGTAAGTATTGTCTCAGAAATGGCCATAGCTAATTTAATTTTTATATTTTTACTTAAATATCAACAGCAAACACTATTTATTATATAAAAATCCAAAAAGCACAAGAAATAAAACATTCAAAAATGTATTTCAAGGAAAAGAAGCAATACTGACAACCTCTCTAAATCAGTCATTTTTGACAGTTTAGAGACTGTAATTATACTGTATGCAATCTCATAGAGCTTTGATAACTTGCAAGTGGTTTTTGTTTAAACTAAGGCAAAAATAACTATGTGGTGATATATATATATATACACACTTTATGCTTCACTGCCTGATTGCCCATTTTTTACTATTTTCATGTATTTCTCTTAATGTTTGTACACTTTAAAGCTCCTCTGAACTAATATTTTAAATGTAAACAAGTATCTACCATTAAATAAATTAAATAATATTTCTTGTATGATGATAATTTATCACTGGATGCTTTCTATATGCTTCTTAAGCATAACATTATAAAATTGTATTCAGGATTATATTAATATTTCAGAATCAAAAACACATTAATTCATTAAATCATAAAACTTATGCATCTCTGATTTTAATTTAGATATAAATAACATTTACAAAATGATTTAACAAAAAAATGTGTAATATGTTAAATTAGAAGATCCAATATAAAAAAGGTAGGTAGGTGGTTGGCACAAAGCAACATGGTTATCTGCATTAAACAACCAGTATCAAAATAAAAACAAAAAGTAAAAAAAAACAAGTTAAAAGCTAAACAATGTCCAAAAACTAGGTAAAAAAACTCAAGACTTAAAAAACCCAATGGCTCGTAAAAGCTAAAAACAAAATGAAGCTGGACAATGTCACTTTCGCCAATGATACCATCCAACGTCAGGGGTAAACCCTTAGAAAAGACATGTCTAAAATGGTGCCACCTCTCAAATTCTTAACGATGGCACCAAAGTAAAATGTTGTCAATTGTGACTTGAGTGTCACAAAGGCCAGTGGATCAGTCCCACATAAAAGAAAACGATGAACTAAAAAACTGTAACCAATGCATAGCTTAGCAAAGACAACTTCCTCCCACCGATCCTTATGGAAACTAGATGGCTAAACAACAATCATAGGTTTCATCTGGAAAGCTAGTATGAAATTGCTCACTCCAAATCGACTGCCAGCTGATGCAATGCTGCGCCTTGATCACAGGACCAAAGTCCATATACGAGACAGACATGGCTGTGACAGCACCAGAGCAAACAGACATTGCTGCAGAGTCTGCAAATTCGTTCTCACAAATATCAACATGACTAGGTATACAGAAAAACTGGATAGAAACAGATGACAAAGAAAAATGGGCCAGTTGCTTCTGAATATCCAAGAGAACAGAGTAAGAACACACAATAAGTGATTCCAGGCCAGTAGACAACTATGAGAGTCAATGTAAATTGTACAGTTCGTGTACTGCTTAGCTTCTACATGATACAGGGCAAAAGAAGTGGCATACATCTCAGCAGTGAACACAGAAACTGTAGAGAGGATCCTGTCAGCAACCACCGAGCCACAACAACCATGGCAGAGCCAACAGTCACCTGATTTCGAACCATCTGTAAAAATGGGAACAGAAATCTAGTTCAAAAGATGTTCAGCAAAGAGAAGATGGTACTTCCAATCAGGAGTATCTGCCTTCCTCAGATGACTCAAGAAAAGGTCACAGGTGGAGGTGGTAACAAGCCATGGAGGAATGATTTGGTCATCAGATTCAGTAACAACATCCAATGACAGACCAAATTCAGCCAACTGTGCATGGATATGAAGGCCAAATGGAGGAAAACCCGACCTCCGATTCTGAAAGAGCAAAGGCCACCAAGGATGGAAGACATAACACAAGGTGGGATGCTGTGGTAAGGATCGAAGCTCAGTAGCATAAAACAAGGTAAGTTGCAAATGTCTGAGGTGAAAATGAAGTTCATGGGGCTCAGTGTACAAATAGTGGGCTGGCCAAGTTTGGAAAGCACCATGCAGAACCAAAACCTCAGATGATGTATAGAGTCCAATATCTTCAAGACATAGGCCCTGGCAGATTCATAAACCATAGACTCATAGTCCAGCTTGGAACATATGAGGACACGATAGACCTTCAACGTAGAACATTGATCTGCTCCCCAAGAGGTGGAAGAGAGGATGGACTATGTTCAGTGCCCTTGTACATTTGACATGAAGCTGCTTAATGTGAGAAATGAAAATAAGCTTATTGTCAAAGATAAGCCCCAAGAAATTTGTCTCAGGAAACATGGGAAGAACACCACCACCAAGACAGAGCTAAGGATCAGGGTGTAAACCCCACTGGCAGCAAAAATGAATACAAATGGTTTTAGAAAAAGAGAAGGTGAAACCACTTGCTGTGGTCTAGTGCAAGAAGCAAATGAGAGCAATCTAAAGCTGCCACTCAATAAACCTCATGTTTGACGACTGACAATAAATGTGGAAGTCGTTGACATAGAGGCCATTTGCAGCAGTAGGAGGAAATTGTTGAGAATACAGAAAAGTGTGAAGGATCGTGAAAGGGTTGAACCCACAAAGACTTTAAAATTCTGGTTGAGTAAAAAGTTACAAATAAAATTGGATAAATGGCCATGCAACCAATATGAATGGAAGTCCTGCAAAATGTCAAACTCCATGTAGTGTTATAAGCCCTCTCAAGATCAAAGAAGACAGAAAAAAGATGTTCTCTCTTGAGGAAGGCTTACCTGATCGAAGTTTCGAGATGAATGAGATGGTCCATGGTGGAGTGATGTCTAGGTGTCTAGGATGGTTAGGTGAGAGAAGGTTGTTTGATTCAAGGAACTAAAGAAGACAAGCATTAACCATCCTTTCCAAAACCTTACAGGAACAGCTAGTCAAAGCAATTGGATAATAATTAGAAGGAATCTTGTGATCCTTCCCAGGCTTTGAGTAAAGAAGAACAATAGCCCTGCATCATGCAACTGGAAAACATTCTCCTGCCAAATCCAGTTAAAAACAACCAGAAGAGCAAGAGAGGCAGGAAAGAGATGGTACAGCATCTCATAATGAATATCATCAGGTCCGACTTATATACTGCCAGACTGATGAAGAGGGAGCTGAAGTTCCACCAGTGTAAATGAGCAATTATAATCGTCAAGATGATCCGCCCAAAATGAAAGTGGCAATCTGTCTGCCTGAGATTTGATGACACGAAAGCAGGGGAAGAAACAGAAGTGCTAGAAAGATAAAAAAATATCTTCCTGAGAGTACTGACGATGCTTTGTATACAAGTAACTTTCTGGCTATTGGAGAGCAAGATAGAAAGGGGATAGGAACATACTTCCCACTGAACTCCCAATCTTGTCCCAGACAACCTTAGAACTGTTGGTAGAAAAGATGCTGGTACTGAATTTAATCCAAGATTCCTTCTGGCTTTGATGGCTGACCAGCCAGGCACAGGCAAAAGCCTAATGGGAAGCAATGCATTTGGAAAGAGTGGGATACCTACAAAACATATCATAGGCCTGTTTCTGAACCTTCCATGCTTGCTGGCAGGCAGGAGTCCAACATGGACAAGAATACCATGGAAAAACCTGTCGAGGTTTTGGGAATGGAATGAACAGCTGCTTGGATTATACAATCAGTTATTGCCTCTATCCAGTCATCAAAAGATGGAAGATGTACAACAGCAGGATCAAGTTCTGAGAGAGAGGTAAAAGAGAGCCAGACAGCATGCTCCAACTTACATCATATAGCACCATGAGTCAGGTGTAGGGTGGCCATTTCCAAATCTCCAAAAAGGAGGACACAGCCGCTAAGTGTACATATATATATATATAATGAATATATATATATAATATGAATATGTATTTTTACTTCATTATATTATAATAATCAAAATATGCAAATTACTAAATTTTAGTACTTAACAAATTAATTACTAAAGTCTTAAGACTGAAAAGTTAACCTAAATCAAACATGTTTTATGATGAGTTGAAATATATAAAATGTTTTAGAAAATATACAAAATATACTTAGGAGAATTATTTATTTGTCAAATATCACTATAATGTGATTAATGCTATTTTTTCTAAAATGAATTTGTTTTTAAACGCACTGTATATATTACATACGTGCATTCATACAGTAAAAATAAAGAATTGGAAGAAATTAATATTCATTTTTACTTTTGCTGGAATAGCATATGCTAACCAAATTAACTTACTTCACAAACTAAAGGAAGTAGCCTATCTACTATGGATGTCTATTTTTTGTATTTCTGCCCTTTACTTGCCATCTCCAAGAGGTTTTCTGTTGGCCAAGAATTTTTGGTACATGGCTTGGCACTCTTCTGAGAAGTTGTTACAGATTTGGAGCTTTGCTTTGACTGAGTCCACTTGCAGATGGTTTCTATTGTTTCTCCAAGCTGAGGTCATCATTGAAAAAAACTTGTTCTGAGTGGGCATTACTGCATGGAATAGAGAAGATATAAGCTCTCACCTTCTTCAGATTTGTGAAAGGGACCTCAGATTTACTGAACAGCTTGAGATAGCATTCCTCACTGTGGCTATCTACCATCTCAGGTGTATTGATAATTGCCTGCACAATCCAATACTCTTCATATAATTCATCCATATCAATATCTTGAAGGTCTTGACTGCATCACAGAATTCTCTAAAAGGTATAGCACTTGTTAGGCTCAATTTTGACACTTTGTTATGAAAGCTGCTTTCAGAGAAGTCATACTTGTTACTTAAGTACTTTATGGCTCTTTCATAGAAAACAATGAAGTCTGTTTCACATTTCTTAGACATCTCTGGGGTAAGTTGGCCAAGCTTGGTGTTTACTGCAAAGCCAAAAAAACAGTCTTTTACTCTTCTCTCAAGTTTGCTTTTCAGTTCAGACATTAGCTTAAATACTGAAGTTATGCTGAATATCTAGGCTTCTAGTGCTTCAATAGTGTCTAAGAATAATTTAAGAGTGTGACTGAGGAAGAAGAAATAGCTCTCTGATGATTCACAGGCATTTCCTTCATTTCCAAAGCACTTCCATAGTACATTGGGGCACTCCTCCTCACCTAAGCTCTGGAAATAACTTTCTAAGACATCTCTCAGCACTTAAGTATTCTGTCAATAGCTGGCAAAAAAGAAAGCCATCTAGTCACAACATTCCACAACAGACTGCAGCTATCAACCTCCACAAATTCACGGAATTCCTTTAACTGTGCTGTTCTTTTAGCTGAGATGCTGAAATGGTTATACACTTTGAGCACAATATTTTCAACATCAATTTCTAGTTTTGCTGTAGCAAATCTTGTTGCATTTTGCAAAATATGAGCCAACAGTTTGCAGCAATAATGTTCTTTTGAGCCATTTTCAGTTTTTGATAAACACTGCTGTGTTTTCTGTAGTTTACACTTGCATTGTCAGCAGTGTATGCAGGGACTTTATTCAGATCCAGACCTGATGTCTCTAGTTTAGATAGTAGCTGATATG
>NW_013666852.1:138767-143237 GCF_000517525.1 Limulus polyphemus | reverse complement strand
GGGAGAAAAATGATAACAGTGATGACGTACCGGCACTACGAGTGTTAACTTTATGTTTATCTGTAGCAGCGTGCCATTCAACTGGATTTTTTTCCCGTGCCGCTAATATTCACATCACAATGGCATAGTGTACAAAATGCATGAAAGTCACCTTTTCTGCTCTAAGCAATAAATCCAAATTCTTTGGCCCATTCATGGTTAAATGTAGTCGTTCTTTTCAGTATTTCTTTAAAGGCTTAATTAAAGCAAGAAATAAAGTCATCCACAACCCAACGTGGCCTTCGGCAGACTGACCGTCTCAGACTCCGACTCGCCTTGTACATGTAAACTGCGGCTCCACGCATAGTGTTGCCAATGGCAACTACATAAAATTATAATAAAAATACGTCAATGGTTATTGTGGCCTTCAGTTCCTGCTGTTTTAGTATATGTAAGATAACTTATATAATTCTTTTTAGACAGGCCTCAAAAAGAAGGACAAATTAACATCCTGCTTGAGGTGGGCAGGACAGAATGCTCAAAAGTAGAACTGTCTTGCCTAAAGCAGGATGTTTGGCCAGCCTAGTCAGGTGGCAACAACTGTATTCAATTGCCAGTAAAATCATGGGAAAATGATCACTGCCCCATGGGTCACTATTAACCCTCCAAGACAAATGAGAAAAAATGTGAAGGGGAACAGATAAACAGACCAATAGCAGTAAAAGACTGACTATATGAATGAAAATAGGTAAAGGAACCAGTATTGTGATCTGAGAGCATATGCTCTACAGAACGACCCCTCCCATCAATATCAGCACCACCCCGGATGGGAAATGTGTCCATTAAAGTCTCTCAAGATGAAGAAAGGAGATGGCAGCTGTTGAATAAGACCATCAAGGTCTGATTGATAGTCTCTCCTGGAGATAGGTAAACAGAACATACAGTATTGGTATGACCCATGGAGATATGGACAGCCACGGCCTCCAATAGTGTATGGAGTGGCACGGACATGGTGGGTATATGCTGGTCAACCAGCAGTACCACACATCAATGAATTTGTCCATCAAACAACCTGACATTCCAGTATAAAGTAACCAGCCAAAAGGTGACAGTATCAGCAGGTCTCAGGAATGTTTCCTGTAAGAAGAAACATACAGGATGAAAGGAATCGATCAAGGCCTTAATGTCATTCAAATCAGAATGAAAACCTTGACAGTTCCACTGTATAAAAGTGGCCATTTTTATTTAGGTGGAGGAGAACTGGACGAAAACCCTTCTGTTTGTGACCAGAATGTTTTTCTTCTTTAGTAGAAAGAGTTCTGTCGACCTCCATGGAACCTGCCCTGCCCTGCTTTGTCAAAAGAAGGAGACTGGTGACTGAGGGTATGATCGATTAATAGTTCTGCACCTCAGAGCCAAAGGAGATGGACCCAAGCAGTCACTGGATGCAACAGTGGGAACAGAGACAGGAATACACATGGACTTATCAACTCTTCCAACCATGGAGGGCAAAAACACTCTTTACATGATGAGAGAAAGACTCTATTGGAGACATGGAAAGATTTATCACCCACTGTAGCAGTGGAGCAACATACAGCAGCATATGTCCAAGATGGAACAAGGGACAACAACTTCTAATCCTCTGGATAAGAAATGTTATTTACAGTCCTCAAGCACTGTACCTCTTTTTCCTCCACCCACTTAGGGGAAGATCAAAAGTAAGAAGGGTGGGGTGGGAACTACCATAATTTACACAGTGAGGGTCTAATTGACATTTGTAGGCATCATGGTCTTTGCCACCACAATTAGCACACATCAAAGAACCACAACAAGATGTATTAGAATGTCCAAACCTCTGACACTGGAAACATTTAAGAGGGTTAGGAATATAAAGCCTTACATTACAGTTCTGATAACCTGCCTTGACACTGGCAGGTGGACATGGCAATGTAAACTTCAATGCAAGAGGACTGGTAGGCAGCACAATTCCATCTTTATGAGAGGAGATACGTCACACAGCATAAACTCCTTAGCTGTAGAAACCAACGAGGGTCTCCAACTTGGAAATGTTTCTTAAATTCCTCTCTATGATAACTTCTTCAGGGGAATTCATAGCAGCATGGGAAGTAGCCTTAATAGATATGTACCAATGGCCTTTGATTTCAAGAGGAGTTTGCGAGTTTGATGTAGATGTTTCCACCAAGATTTCCCCAGAACGTAGCTTCTTAACAATGTCCACAACATCTGTTGAGAACGTCCAACAGTGGCATGCAGTTGACCAGCTCAACAAGACCAGCCAAAGAACCCAGGGGGAGCCACCCCAAGGCCATCCATGTACAAGTAAAATAATAATTGTTTAATATTGTGAGATAATACATTGATGGGAATGCTATCTGAATATCCAATTCACCATACAATTAATACACTATTAGATCAGATATTTGTCCCATCTCAATACTTGACCAATTAACTAATTATTAGAAGTTATATGGCCTACTATTCCATGTGAGTACCAGAATTTTTATACCTTGTTTGCTTAACTTGTTCTGATTCAAAGGAAGAATGTTCATCTTCTGATTTAATATTGATTTCTTAATAGACTTGCTGAGAGTGCAAGCAACTTAGCACTTGTTCTGTTTTCAAATATATTTTAAGTTGACGTAAATGTTCCACTTAATAGTGAATTACATTACTTATAGTTAACCCTATCCAGACCAGAAAGCAGCCTTCAGTGTAGAGTGCAGAACTGCATATCAAATTTCAAAATTTTAGCAATTGTTTCAACAATTTTTAATTGAAAAGATACTTGCAACTGGCATTTGCTATGTATATTTAATGTAATTTGCAAAGAGAAAAGTGTTTGAAATGACATTTCTGCGGAGTCTCACCTGAAAACAGTATACCTGTCAATTATTTTAATTTTTTCTACCAATCTCAAAGCATGGTTATATATTTGCTAAGAATCTAAGATCCCTTGAGAATATAACTATCCATGGCATATTTTTCATGTGATTTTTCTTCTCTTTCACTGATCTTATTAGTACAGTTTTGCACCCTTGTATGATCTCACAGCACATGGTCTAAACAATTACTAAAGAAAATTAGCCTTGAAAATAGCTATAGGGAAAATTCAAATACTAATGTATAGAGCAGACTTTAAACTATTTATGCTAATGTAGTAATAATAAAGTGGTGTAGGAAGTAACTTATAATTTCCTTGGAAAGTGACTGGAAGTAGCAATTGCAAAAAATAACAATGGAATCTAGTGATTGAGAAGTTTAGAAATCTTAGGAACAAACCACAAATCTGAGAAATTTTTTAGAGTTTATTTATACATAATTTTTATTTCTGAAAATGTTTCTATCTTAAATTATATTAGTTTTAAACTTCTAAAATAAGTCTAATTAGGTTAAGGGAGTATGGTAATTGATGGCAAAATATCTCAATTCCTCAAATCCTTATTTGCTGAATATTATTGTTAAGTTTATCATATTCAAATAACCCACATAAATAAAAGAACTTGTAATTGATTGGAAAGAAACAATATTTATTGTATAAATTGATCTTGCTTATGAATATTATTAACAAAAATACTGTCAGCTGATCTGACCCAGTGGCATTTTGAAAGGTAAGGACAAATCTTTGTTAATTTCTGCAGTGTTTTTACTATCAGCAAAATAAAGAACCTAATGAAATGTTAATGAGCTACAATTAAGTTGGAACTGATTGATTAAATATAATATTGAGCTTTCTGATTAATATATAAAAGATTAAAAATTATAGGAAGAGAGGAAGTATTTTAAATATTTTTTTTTTTACAAAACAGTGTCTTACAACAAAATTTTGAAAATTTCATGCATAGAAAATTGACAGTAAAACTAAATCAAGTCATATTAATTTTTTAAACTGAAACTAGATATTATTTAGTATGTTTGTTGTATGCTTCATACAGTTTGGTTAAGTATTTTCACTGTGAGAAGAAAAAAGATGAGGGATCTCAGTGACGTGACACTCCACTGGTCTGGAAAGGGTTCATTTATCACTGTATAGTGAGCTGTTTGTTTTACCTATTGTGTCTAAAACATGCTTGAAATGTTACCATTTTCTTTTCTTTCAAAATTCTCAAAACCATACAATAGACTTTTTCTTATCTTTAGTCTTGACAGCTCATTTGTGTTAACTATATTAGTTGAAGTTATTTTAAAATTTACATTATTATACTTTCTGACAAATTGTAAAACAAAAGAATATTGTTTTTCAATTTAAAGTACACATAATAAATGTGTTTTCTAATAAAATCACAAAAAAAAGATATACAAGCAAAATTATGAATGAACAGTTTATCACTGTAGCTCATGATATATATCAAACAATTTTGTCACAGAAGCAAAATTTTTGCAAAAACATTATCAGGGGTTTAACAAAAGCGTTAAAACATGCAGAGGAAGAGAAAAAATTATATCCAATATTATTTTTTTTATTGATATATA
>NW_013666852.1:127779-138757 GCF_000517525.1 Limulus polyphemus | reverse complement strand
TATATATATATAAGAAAACATCTGTTAATAAAATTTATCTTCCTAATAACAAGAAATTTTGTTTTGTTCTATGTCTTAAGGTGTAGCAAATTTCACTCTTTTACCTTACTCCAATTGATCTACATGAATTGTCTCTTCACACACCTTCAAATTTCATACTTGTATAACATATTGTAGATTTTGACTGAAACAGCAAATTGAAATATTGTAAAGAATAAACAATATTCATATCTTGTTTTCACAATAAAATCTTTTCATTACTATTTAAAAGTGAAACTAATTGCATTTTTAATTCTCATTAGTTTATAGCACTAGAATATAAAATATACACACACACATACCCTATGTCTGTTGCAACAGGCCTTGAATTATCATCATCTAGCAGAAAAAAAGAAGATAATGATATAAACATTTTTCAAAATACAAATGTGAGGACACCAAATATGAGATAAAATTTACCATAGTTTTCTACACTTAATCTTCAAAAGAACAAATAATTTTTTTATTGGCATGTAATGTACAATTACCAAAAAAAAGTAAAATAAAATAAACTCAGTAACAAAGCAAAATGATAAAAATCAATCAATCAACCAAAAGAAAAAATTCATAATTACATTCTGGTGAACCCATATGTAAAGTACAAAATATAACTGACTGCAAATATGCAACAGAACTCAGAATTGAGGAAATAAATATTGCATAAAATTTACAAAGAAACAAGAAGCAATAAATAGACAAGAAGTATTTTATTTCTAAAAACCACAATGATGTACATCCTTGGGTCACTTAGTCACTCAGTGATGTAAATCTTTGGGTTACTTAGTAACTCAACCAGTATATCCTTGGATTACTTAGTAAATCAGTGACATACACTAATGAAACATAGCAATGAATTAATGAAATATGTACTAGTATGAACTAAATCTAACTTTAAAATCTTTATCAAAAATGTATATTTTTTGCTATACATTTTACAGTTTTCATTAAAACATCTAAACAAAACAATACATTTATCAATAGCTAGTTAAAACTTATCTTAAAATTTAAGAGCAAACATAGCTTTGGAAATGGTTGAAGCAAGATGTTGATTACCTTGGTGAAGGCAAAGGAAGGAATTTGGTTTAATTAGATTATCAGATACTTTTTGATAAAAGGCCACATAAAATATTGATGAAAAAATTACCTAAGTCACGGCAAGTGACAAGCTAGTTAATTAGATGGAAAATTATTATGTGGGAGGAGGTGAACTATTGTTAGTAATGGAAATCGGTCTAATTTGGCTAATGTTACAAGTGGTGTGCCCCAGGAACCTATTTTGATCTGAAGCTATTCTCATTTTCATGAATGACATTGATAAGGATACTGTTGGGAAACTGATTAAATGCTGATGATATAAAAATCTTAGGTCTGGCAGGCTATAGTAAGGATCTACAGAGATTTAGGCCATTTGATTAATTGGACAAAAATGTGCAGAGGTTATACGTGTGGGCTGTATTAAGTTACACATATAACTTAACTGATAATTCTCTTAACTATGAGGATGTGGAAAAGGATCTTGAGTTTATGGATGATACAACTCTTATTCTTTTACAACAGTGTTCTATTGTAAGTGGTAAAGCCATGGTTTCATTGTACAAGTTACAATTTATTAAGGTTCATATGGAAAACTGTGTGCACTTTTGATCTACTTATCTAAGGAAATAAATTGAGCTGTTAGAAAGGGTTCGGAGGAGGGCTACTAGGATGATGTTGGAGACGGATTGTCATATGAGGATTATATTGTTCTCTCTTGAAAACATAAAAGTCAGTAATAATGTAATTGAAGTATTTAACATTATTAAGAGACCTGATAAACTTGACATCTTATCCTGAATAATTCTGAAAGCAATAGGTCAAAAGATCAGAGACTTATCTAGTAAGGCAGTTTTATTTCAAGAGCCATAGAAGCTGAAATTTACAAGAGTTTAAGAAAATGGTTGATGAATATTTAGGAAATCAGGGTTGGATTTACTGATTATCTTTCTATTTGTTAAAGGAGGTTAGGAAACATCCTTCATGGGCCAAAAGACCCCTTGTTTCCCATAATTTATGATCAAAAATGTGTACAAGTATACAAAATTGAAGGCAAAAGATCACATTATGTTTTTGAACAACAGGAATAACACATAGTAAGAATAGGAAAAATTTTAATATATAATAACTCAACCTTTTTATTATCTGATAACATCAGATATTAATTAAATAGTTCCTAAAATCGATGTTAAACATGTAGATTGATTGGTTAAAATAAAGATTTTAATTGTGTATTCTAAAACGTTTTTGTTTGTGGATTTTAATATTTTAAATGGATTCTGGTGAAAACAACTAATAAAAAAATTTTTTAGTTATAAAATACAGTTCACTCCACTTATATTTCTTTGTGTACTGAATTATTTCCTTATCTTTCTAGTTCACTTTTCTTTGAATATAGAAATAACATAGTTAATGAATATTGAAACCTCAAGATATGTTTTCATATTTGTTAATAATATTATTTTAATTTGGCAAGTTTCACCATTACTTATTTTATTCTACACAGCATAAAAGCAAAGTCGATTGTAATTGGTATAACTTATTTCAAGGATTCTGAATTATTTGAGATAATTATGAAACACTAATGTCACATTAATAGTGATTTTCTTGTATTAACGTCAATGGTCTTGCAGGCTTAAAAGTGGTTTTAATGATGTAATATACTCTTGACAGTTTTAAAAACATAAGAAACCACACTGAAATTCTCCTTGCCTCGTATACATATGGTAAGTAGAGGCAACTAACAATGCTAATTATTCAGAAAAGTATAAAGTAAGCATATTCAAACTATTACATAACTTTTACCCTTCTTTACTTATAATACTTATTGTTATGTGTACATAGTTATGAGACTAATTCACTATCTACTTTATGTACAAGTACAGCTAGGCAATTATTGGTATTTACTAATTAATTACATTCAATTAATCAAATAGTTCATGCCCCTATAACCTCACCTCCATAAAAGCCAAAGAAGAACTTTTCATAACAACTTTTAAACACTACATTACTCTTTATTACTATTTTTGTGAAAAACATATAAAATATATTTTGCCATAACTTAAAAAAAAAGATAATCTGGATATTTCCTACTTGGTGAATGAATTGAATGAATGAGTTAACTAAATACTACCACATGGTCACCATTATGTTTGTTTTTAAAATATACTGTAATCCCACTTTAATCTTCTGTAAATCAGATAAATTGATAACTACATGATTAAAACATGTTTTACCATCACCAATAAAAGTAATATTATTTTCATTTAAAATATATTAGGACTGCAATTAGAAATAATTAAGTAGCCAGTTAGCCACTTTGCTTGTGTACATTGTTTGAATAGAATAAACATAAAAATAATATTTAATAAAGACTTGAGTCATCAGAATATTTTGCAGTTGCTTATCACACTCACTAAAAAGTAAACTTAACTAAACTTGTCTGACTTGATGACAATTTTATTTCAAATGAGGAAAAAACTAAAAAAAACTTGTTTACAAACACTGCAAATAACTATAGTATACCTATTCAAAAGTAATAACACTGTTATTTTAAATAAAGAACCAAACATCAACAATATATCTTCATTAAGCCATAAGCAGCATCAAGTCACATGACTTCTTTATTTCATATTGTATATACAGTGCCTTGCAAAAGTATTCACCACTACCAATAATGTCACATTGTAATGAAATACAAATAATGTAAATACTTTTTTAATGACATATCTTTTATTCCAAACTTTAATGATCAAACTGAACACTGTTGTATGTGAATGAGGTTGAATATCACCAAAACCTGGACAGAAAATATATAAATTGAAATTTGCTGATTGCATAAGTAGTCAGCCCCATAATTCAGTACATGGTGGAAGCACCTTTGGCAGCAATTATTGCTGTAACTCGTTATGGATAGTTTTCTACCAGCTTTGGTGTAATTTTTGCTCATTCTTCTTGGCAAAACTGCTCCAATTCTTACAAATTCATTGGGGATCACTGATGGACTGTAATCTTCAAGTCTTGCCATAAATTTTCTATTTGATTCAAGTCAGGACTTTGACTGAGCCACTTCAGGACATTCACTTTCTTCTTTTGAAACCACTCCAGTGTGGCTTTGGTCTTGTGCTTTGGGTCATTGTCCTGCTGAAATGCAAATTTTCAGCCCATTTTTAGATTCTTCACTAATTCAAGCAGCTTTTTCACTAGGATTCACCTGTACTTTGCACCATCCATTTTCCCCTCAATCCTAACAAGATTCCCACCACCATGCTTGACAGTTGGGATGGTGTTGACTGGGTGATGTGCTATGTTTGGCTTGCGCTACACATAATGCCTTGAATTTAGACCAAAAAGCTCAATTTTCGTCTCATCTGACCAATGAACCTTCTGCAAGATGTCTGCAGTATCATTTAAATGCTTTGTAACAAATTCCATATGAGATTTAAGATGATTCGTTTTCAGTAATGGCTTCTTTATTGCCACCAGCCTACTCAGGCCAGCTTTGTTTTGGGATCGGGATATTATTGATGTATGAACACTGACCCCCATCTCAGACATGGGACTTTACAAATCTTTCAAAGTCACTGTTGGCTTCACAGCGGCATCTCTAAACAGTTTTCTCCTCGCCTGGCTGCTTAGTTTGGAAGGGCAGCCTGATCTGGGTAGTGAATGGGTAGTATGAAGCACATTCCACTTCTTAATGATGGACGTCACCATACTGAAAGGGACGATCAGCAACTTTGAAATTTTCTTGTAACCTTCTCCAGATCTATGCTTCTCTACCACTTTATCCCTGACTTACTTGGAAAGCTCTAAGTTCTCCATGGTTGGTTTGTCATATCTCTATGCAAGTTAGTTGTGGCTTGAACAGATGCATTTACTCTGAAGTCAAGTCAAACCACTATGATTACACACAGAAAATGACTATTACATTTTGTGACCTTTGAAGTTAAAATTTTGCATCTGAACCAATTTAGGTTTGCTGTAGCAAAGGGGTTGAATACTTATGCAATTGAGAATATTCTAATTTTCTTTGCAAATCTAACTTACATAATATCATCATATTTTTAGCTTTCTCAGTTTGGAGTAGATTGTGTAGATTCTAAATATAAAGTCACATTTGAAAGTTTCATGATTGCAAGTTCAAAAGGCAACAAAATGTGGAAGTTTGCAGGGGGACAAATACTTTTACAAGGCACTGTATATTCCTATGTCTAGATAAGCTTCTTGTAGCTGATTATGACAAAACCTCCTTCACACATTGTACATTAAACCTGCCTCAAAACAGTAAAAGCTTACCTAATATCATTGAAAAACTTTCTGTAGTTTTCAAACAAATATAATTTAACATACAAATATATTCACAATTCACAAATGAAAAGGAACTGAAAGGAACATTTACAGAAACTATTAAACCTATATATTTACTATTATGTAGTAATCTAATTCTTGTTCTATCCAGTCATATTTAACCTTTTTTTTTAGCTGTTTTCAAAGCTGTGTTTCAACAAAGGTCTATATAAAAACTAAGGAAACACTTAAAAATAAAAAAATAGATAATTTTTCTTCAGGGGTGATAATTCTTATGAAAAAGTTATTCTTTGGAAAAAATTGACAAGTGGGTTGTTTTGTTTAAAGGCTGTGCAGAAAAGAAAATCAGTTTTTCTTAATGAATGGCATTAAACTATAAAATATTGATTCTAAAATATATTGCAGTTAAAGTTATTGAACTATATTTAGAATTAACATATAAAACTGACTTTCATATTTTTGTGTCTCAAAATATTCTATCAAGTAGAGAAAAAATATTAAAAGTAGTTATTCAAAGTAAAGCCCAGTAATTTTTTTACTGTTTTCAAGTAGCCTGATTTAAAGTAAAACAATATAAATATCAGAATAATATCAATTTATTTGGTAAGTTAAGGAAGCACCTCAAGGAAAATGATGGAGTGTGAGAAAAAACTAAAAACAACACACCCGTGGGAGACCACACCACTTCTGAGCCAGTTATACTTTTCACCTATTAGTAATGTGTCATTAAGTGAGCAGAGGCATAGAAAAGTTATAGAGTGTACAGTGGCTAGAGCACGACAGACCATAAAGAAGATTTTGACCTCAACCAACACCTGGCAGTATCTGGAATTGTACATCAGTTGCATGGTAAGAAGAGGGTCCTCAACTTTTAACCTCACAGGTACTGGCAGGGAAGAGAAGTTTCTGTACCAAGAACCTGCCTCTGCAAAGCATGTTGAATGTGGTTAGCTGCAGCAGTAACAGCAGTTGTAGTCATGACCATCTGAAGCTACAAGTGCATAACCCACAAAATTGAAAGAGGCAAGAAGATAAATAATTTTCCATAAAAGAGAATACAAATGGTAAATAACAATGTAAGTAAAGCAGAAAAACTAAGAAGGTAAAAACTTGTGGATATGTGAATCAAACCACGAGTGAAAACATGTCTAATCAATAAGATTGCCAATCAAGAAATGATAAAGAGCTGCAAGATTAGAGAGGGTACTAGTTACAATAGAGGTAGTTTTCCACTCCTATTGGTGAAGGGTTGCTTCATAATCATTTGCATGTTAGTATGTAGAGATAAGTGGGAGTATCAAGGCTAGTAGTGAGAGAAAATTTGCACTGAGAGAAGTCAGTATAAGTTGAGAAATATTTTCGAGAGAGAAAGTAAGATATCATATCAGAATTGATAGTTATAACTTTATTTTACAAAGTTTGAAAACCATTAGGGAATAAATGAGAATAAAACTAGAAAGTTTAACCAGATGACAAAGGATTATTGTGTTAACAAGTAACATCATTTTAACTTCTACACTTAACTTTCTTGTTTATGGAACAATGTTATCAAATTTTCATTATTTTTTACATGAAGATATGTAGATATAAGAACTGTAGATATGCATTTTATAGGTTGTAGAGGTTATGCAAATGTAGTATGCATACTGTATGATAGAGAAAAGTATTTATAGCCTTCACACGAACATCATCATTGCACTCTAAAGCCTTCAATTCACAAACATAATTTGAGAAGAAATACTTTTGTAACACATCTGATTTTTTTGTGTACAACAGACTTGTACATTTTACTAAAAGCTTGCTATATTTCATATAAATAAATGTAGTGAATTTGGAATTATAGTAAACATTCTTTCTCCAATATGGGGTCAGTCCAATAGACTGAGCTGAGGTACATTCAGTTAATTAATTTCATATTGTTGTATTACCTTTGAAATAATTAGTTATTGGCTAAGGTCTTAACTGAATTTCTGTTCCCTCTTATACAACATTAAAGAATATAGTACACAAATATATCTCAGCAACCTGACACAATGTAAAAATAAAAGTGTACATACACTTCACTTTACACTTAAGTAGCCTGAGAGTTAACAGTGGATGCTGCCAACCAATTGCTTTCTTCTAGTCAGTAGTTCAAAGTCAATGTTAGTGCCAGATAACTTTAGTAGCTTTACAAAATAAAAGATAGGGTAAGCAAGTTTAGTAGCAATGGGAATCGAACCCAAGACCCTAAAATCACAAGCTCACTCCCCTCCATCGTGTAGCTTTGTGCTCAACAAACAAAAAACATAATAGCAATATTTCAATTATATGGATAACTAGAATAATTAAACAAAGTAAATAATTAGAAATGCTAATACTGATTAGTTGATTATTTTCATGACAATCAATTTTAATGTATTTTGATTAATTGACTACTGGAATAATTAAGAACAGTAATAATCAAAACAATTAATTTTGACAAGTTGATTATTTTTGTGGCCTCAATCAATTAATTATAATTTTGATTAACTGACCACTGGAATAATCAATCAACTAGTTTTTATTAGTTTATTTTCATGACCTTAATTAATTGATTGTAATTTTAATTAACCGACTGTTGGAATAATCAAAATCAATAATAATCCTAACAACTAGTTTTGATTAGTTGATTATTTTCATGACATTAATCCTAATTTTGATTAATCAATTAATTTATGAGACACTAGTTGATGTAATCATTGCTCACAGATAATCAAGTATCCTGTTGTAACATGTACGGTCTCAATACAATAATCACTATTTTAATGTTTTTTTCTATACCTGTATTTCTACTGAACATTTTTGTAAATTGTATTAATATTACATGAATACCGTAATGAATTGAACAAATTCAATACATTCTTATAAAATGATAAAAAAGCAAAAATGTATATCTTCTCAAATTGACAAAAAACCTAATCAAAATTTTATTAGAAGTTTCTTACTATATATAAAAATATAACATTTCCTTTCTTACTATATAAATATATACAGCATTTCTTTACTATATACATAAACCACTTCCTTTCTTACTATATACATACAGTACTTCCTTTCTTATTATATACATATGTATAGCACTTCCTTTCTTACTATATACATATGTATAGAACTTACTTTTTTACTATATACATACAGAACTTCCTTTCTTACTATATACATACAGTACTTCCCTTCTTATTATATATATGTATACAGCACTTCCTTTCTTATTATATAAATGTGTACAGCACTTCCTTTCTTATCATATACATATGTACAGCACTTTCTTTCTCATTAGGTATTTCACTTTCATTCTATATGGCTTTCGTAGTTTTACAAGCTGAGTTAACAATAGGTAAACATTTGATTAATGGGAATTTTGTTAAGTGCACTGTATGAAGGCTCTTCCTTTACAGCACTCAAACAATCCATTATCCCAGGGTGAGAGAGAGAGACAAAAAATATAGTTCAAATTGCACTTAAAAATACAAGTACTTAAGATCCAATTTCAGGAACATTATATTAGTTAACTACCTCTATAAGTAATATACACAAACATGTATGTTTGACGATTAAAAATTTTCAATTAATCTGAAATCTACAGATTATCTGTTTGAATTCTAAGGTTAGTATTTTCTGAGAGATAAATATTATACAATTTAAAACTTAATCCTTCTTACATCTACTGAGCTTCTGCTTTTCATACATTTCTGAGGTTTTGAATGAGTCTGTCCAGTTTCTTTTATCTCCAGTTTTGACATACGATTTTGTTGACTCCCCATGTTTTTTTCTTTTTAAGATTTCCAGTTTCTAAAATAAAGTTTAATAGATTACAGCATATTTTATAAAAAATTTTTAACATGTCCCTCAGGAGCCAAGGGGTGTTTTTACACTACAATTTGTTGAATGTTAAAAGTAAGTTCAATCAGGAAACTCCCAAAGAGTATATTTTCGAAACAACTTTTTTTGTTTGTTAACTGCTAAATTTTTAAGTGAAATACAGCATCCTCAAGTCTCCATACTAGCTAGTACTAAGGTCTACTCGCTGGGAGTAAATTCAATATATATCAATAAAGCCACATTCTCAGCACTACTAATTTAGCAATGGTTAACCTTTTATCCTTCTGCCATCACCTTTTATGTTTAGCTTTCAATTGAGATGTGAACAATTTCACCTGCAATTCAGTAGGGAAGGTCAAAGCATTGAGATAGTCAGCAGTAGGATGAGCTGACAGGAACACTCTGAAAGCAGCTACAGGCATAATATTGTACTTGGCTTGCTGCACAATATCTACCAAGGTGGTTCTAAACAGCTTCTGAATACCTCTGCATGCCATCTGGAGACTTCCATGCATTTTGTGCTTGACAGTTAAGTTCATGATACACTGATGGATTTCAGTCATCTTACCACTTCAAATCACTTTTTGCAGCCTCAGAGCTAAAAGAGTGCAGGAAATGCCTTCTTTTTAGCCAATAAAAATGTCCAAAAATTTTAGTTCAAATTAAGAAAAATTAGATTGGGTAGTTTTTCTCCAACAAAAATGTCTCCCATTGGCTCATGAGGGGCCTGTTAACATACTTAAAATAATTTGTTAAAAATTTCATACTTTCATAAAATGCAAACCAGGAAGACTGAACAGTTATAATGTGTGTATTTCAGTTTCCCTGTTAAAGGTTTTGGTTACAAGACATTTCTTTCAAACTTGAGGCATTAATTCACTTAAATGCATTATTTATACCTTGTGCACACTATTTGTGAAAATGGTTGTCAGAACTTCACCTTTAAATCCATCTGTCTTGAGATATAATTAAACTTTTATGGAGGTTTATTTTCAAAAGTTTTCTAGATGGTGGAAAAATTAGTTCAGTGTAACAAATATTGTCAGCATGTGTATACATCTATGTTTTCAAATATAAAATACAAATAATTTAAATATACATACTTGTATGTTATCCATATGTATATATGAGATACTGACAAGCAAAGCATGCATCTTTCAAAAATAAATGCAATCATAAATACTTGTATTAATGTTCTAAAGTCAACATGTTAACTGAAACAATCTTTTCACATGACCAACATCCTGTACAATGCAGGGACTGATTATACAAGTATTCTATCCATTGATAGTTAGAGATCACTGGAATTAGAAAAGTATAATGATACTGTTTAAGATGTACTTAGGTAAATGTGACACTAATGATTCTTAACTATAATTTATTTTGAATAACTAATATGCTACCATACAATGTAAGCACTAAGTAACTACCCTACAAATCATGTGGAAGCTTCATTTTCAATTACTTGTTATTACTACCTGTAAATAACACATTAGTCCTGTTAGGCTCACCTCTTTGTGTATTTTACCAACTATGTGTGCTGCCCATAATGAATCATTTTTAATGACCACATTACAAACAACACATGTAAGCTGACCCAAGTTATTATATGTAGTTCTTGTTAAGAAATTTAAACCATGTTTATTTATACTAAACTACATATATATATATATATATATATATATATATAGCTAGAAATAAGTATACTACTACGTAGACGTACGACGACGACGACGACGAGGTAAGGTAGGAG
>NW_013666852.1:120551-127717 GCF_000517525.1 Limulus polyphemus | reverse complement strand
GTAGGTAAGGACTCCACTACTCCACTAGAAGCGGAGGGGGGGGGAGGTATAGTGGAGAGTCTATGTAGTTCTTAGTTAAGTAAATTAAACTATGTTTATTTATACTAACTACATATATATATATATATATATATATATATATGGCAGAAATCGATACACCTTGTATTCTTGTACCAATGCTTTACTAACCATAAACCAACTTTATGCTTACTCAATTAATGTTACATATCCAATTAATAGTTTCATTGATGAGAACCTTCAAAAAGATGGATAAGTCATTAACATACGTACTAACAGAATTGAATGTTCAAAAATTTTAACTCCTATAATTGAGCTACATCTAACCATTACCCAGAGACAGAAAGTAATACTGTAATAATACTGCTCTTGACATCTAAGCATAGAGTACAAAAATAAAAGCATTTGAATGATCATGCAACGATTCGATCAAAGCATCATAAAATAATACAATCACTTTGAAAAAACAAACATCATCAAATAAAATATCAAAATATAAGTATTTTACTTCATAAGGCATGACATATAAAATATGACAACAAAATACAAGTGATGTAAGTGGGCCAGAATTGAACTTTAATGAGTTACTGGTAAAGCTACAATTTTTGGTAAAATTTGGCTTAGTGGTGTAGTACGCAAATACTACATATCTCACTCTCTCATAACATGCGTATTTCATATCTCCAAAATTGGAGAGTTTTTTGAAAATCAAATTTAGAACATCTCACATCTGTTTGAGATTATTTGTTAAATTCAGCCAGAGTTGTTATTTTCCATAGTAAAGTCAGAATTTACCTACTGCTTCTTTGGATAGTTCTATTGTATCTTAGTTTGTACTGCATATGAAGAATTTCTTTACAACTATCAGCAGGAGCAAGGCCTAATATAAACACAACCTAATAAACAGAAGCCTTATCAGCAAAACAAAACTTGATACAGATTAGTGCAAAATAACTAACTAAACCTATCTCATCATGTTCCACGAAGATCATTTATTTTCCTATCATACTGCAACTTCATAAATGGACTAAAGTATAAAATGATAAATCATGCTTTCAAAAAAATGAAATAAAATTAGTAATGTAATTGTGGTAGGAGTTATTACAAATATTTTTTCTCTTGGCAAAATATCTCAAAGTTATGATTTTATCACTTTGTTCCAATCTGTTAGTAAGTTTCCCCTAGAGTGGAACCACTGATTGGCTAAAACTAGTGAAACCAAACTTGTGTTGAAGTTACAAGGTCCAAATTAGTGCTATTTTGTCAAAAACTATTTTGACTTTCTTACAGGGGATGTGAGTACCTTATTATGCTCAGAAAATTCACAAACACTCATTTTTCCATTTGGAGCATGTTGAAATCAACATAAAACTGAACATTTCATGTAGATAGTTAAATATGGAAAACTATATTATTAAATCAATTTTAACCCTGAGTATCAAAATAACAAGAGAAAGAATGATTACTAGTTTATTTTGTACACATGTTTTTAATTCAATGATAAAATGTTGCCTTCACAACAGGTTGCACCTTCTTTTGACACTATAAAGCTATAGTCCAATGGTAGGTAGGAAATCACCTACTTCTTCACCTTGAAATGGGAAATGATTGGGAAGACAAACTTCCATATTAAAATCCATCACCACTTGCATGCATTTCCAACACAACCAACACCAGATCCACCAGAAACTGACATTCAGCAGATGGTAGGAAGGTGAAAACCCCGGCAGGATGACGTCTTCAGTCCCAAATCTGATGGCAATGGGTGTAGTACTTCTAGTCCATGATAGGAGGAGGATATCTGGCCATACAGAAGCAGGAAAATGTGCTGCGTCCAGCTACAACCAACACCAGATCTACAGGGAACTGACATCTAGCAGATGGTAGGAAGAGGGACCATAAACCTGGTGTGCATCTCCAGTTCAAAACCTGGCAGCAGTGGGCATTTGTCATTCAGTCTGTGGTAGGAGGAGGGATACTGGTCAGTACACATGTGAGGACTTACTTTGCAGGAACATCTTAGCCTGTGGGAGCAAATTGCAATTATATATATATCTTCATGACATAGCGGAGTGCTTCAACCAAAACTTGCCAGCATCTGGAATTGTACATATTAGGTACGCAGTAAGAAGCCTTCATGCCATCTACACATGATACTAATTGTGACTGGGCCATCTCCAACCAAAACCAAACCCAATGAGAATGTACATCTGGAAGATGATAGAGAGGAATACCACAACTGAAAAGACAATTAGTCAGATATATAGACAGGAATACAGCACAGTGCTACAACCAAAATCTGGTAGCATTTTGAATTGTACATCATTTCCTTGGTAGAAAGTGCTATATGCCAGCAACATCTGCAGAATGACACAGCCCAACTCTCAACTCTCATCCATCACTCCAGCAACTAGGAACTGGTAAGGACTCCCATACTCCACTAGAAGCAGGGGGGGGGATATAGTGGAGAGTCTGGAGAACTGCATCACCAGAGACAGTGCAACTGATGACTGCAATACCCTACTTTGAAAAGCAGAGTTACCGTGTCAATGGAGTCGATTAACCAAAACCAGGTGGCATCTGGAATTGTACATCAGGTCTGCGGTAGGAAGAGACTCAACACCATGGAGCAGCAGAGATGGGCAGCAATCTCTGTCTCCTTTACTCATGTTAGTCCTTAAGTGTACAATCTGGGAAGAACATATTTATGAAGCAAAAACCACTAGAGAGAACTACTAGCAATCCTACACAACATCCCATCTCTATAGTGTGCATAACCCAAACCTGCGACATAATTGTTTAGTCAGAGATAACAATAAAACAGAGACAAACATCCAACACCTAGCAGCATTTGGAATTGTACATCAGATCCATGGTAAGAAGAGCTACAACGTAATTGACATTGAGCATGGTCACAGGATTGACAGTGCAGATTTTCAAAAAAAAAGTATACTTGATAAGGCACCACTTGCCACAGAGTAGGATCCACAATATATATATATATATATATATACATTGCAAAAATAGCAAAAGACTCCTGAAAATAATACCAAAATGTGAAAATTTAAATAAATAGTAAATAAAAACTACATCAGTAGTATAACAGAAAATGTCAACAAATCTACGAGTAGCATGTCTGTACAGTACCACTGCCAATCGAGAAGTGGTTAACGAATGTAGATGTAAAAAGAGAGTGCTGGTTACAATAGGAGTGGTGTCATGCTGCTATTGGTGGAGACCTGCTGCCTGATAATTTGCATGTGGATATGCTGAAATGGGAGGTGGAAGGCCAGTGATGTGTATTGAAAATTTGTGTCAATAGAGGGCAGTGCTAGTTGAAAAATGCTATTTTGTTAGAGCAGGTAAGATATTGTATAGGAACTATCTTAGCAGGAGCCTAGCCTGTCATTTCCAAATCTTAAATTTGTATCTTCACGTCCTGTTATCTTCTGAATAAAGCTTAAAGAAATCAGTGTAATCTTGTAAACTTGAATAAGATCACATCTTATCTTTCTTTTCTCAAGAGAAAATAAACTAATAGATAACCTATTACCCTGAAATCATCCTAATGGCCCTCTTCTTAACCCTTTTAAATAAGTTAGTGATCTTTCATAGATAAGTAAATCAATCACAACAAAGTATTCCAAGTAAGGCCAGACTGGTGATTCATATCGTAATGTCTATAAATACACCTTAAAATTCTATTATCTTTACCACTAGCAACAGAGCTTTGATGGCTTGAGTGATTCATTTACCACTATGCAAACATTCTTTCCTTCAGTTATGCAACAAAGCAAATTCTCATCTATATTACACTTGTGATCCATATTATAATAACTTAAATATATTACCTTGCACTTACTATAATTAAAAGTAATTTACAATTATCTGTATGATTTATCAAATGATCTAAGTGATTCTATAATACCTCAACATTCTCAATAAAGCTGGAAATATACAAAAGTTTAATGAAGTAAGCCTTGTAAGCTCCAAGTGCTTTATCTGTTTTTAAGCTCATAATTGCTCTACCCAGCACCATGGTTCGCATTAATTCAATTACCTCTCACAGAATGCTTAGGGTCAGGAATAATGCTAATATTTTCTATTGTACAAATACAAGAAAACATTTCAGCAATTTCAGAATCATCAAGAAAAACCTAACCATCAGTTTCCTTTAATAGATGCAATCCCTATTTTAATATTTTGCTCATCTTTAATATGCTAGTAAAAAGAAATCTTTGTTAGTTTAACATTATCAGCCAGTAACTTGCATAAGCCTTGTTGAATTTCCTATTTTTTTTTTCAATAAAACCCTAACTTTCCTATAATTCTATAAATCTTCCATCCTATTTGTCAATTTAAACTTGTTAAACTTATGGCATTTAACTCTGAGTTTATTCCTTTTCATCTTCAGTGAGTCAAATAGGTTTGATCTTCACTACTATCTCTTTCCTCTTTTTAGGAACATGCCTATCTTCAATTAAAAATATTTCTTCTTAAAAAATTTCTAAATTATCCCACATCATCTTTCAATTCATTATTCCAATTCAATAATCATAAATCTTGACTCATGGCCTCAAATTCTATTTTTGGCAATGAAGAACTAAAACTACAATTCTCTTTATACCAACATGTATAAAAACATAAAACTTAATTATTCAGTGGTCTCACTTCCCCAAATGTTCTATTCCTTTATTCTTGCAACCAAATCCTTATTAATGTTCAACAATAAACCTAAAATGACATCTCTTGTTGGCTTTTGGACAATTTGGTAAAGAAAACCAATCTCCCTCAGTATTTTCCTCCATGTAAATCAAATCATTGTGTGTGAAATTAAAGTATCCTATTTTTATTGCATTACCATTGATCTCATTGGTCTTATGTGTCTGATCAGGTGGCCTATAATATTTGCTAATTAAAAAACGTTCTACTTTTGAAATCCCTGCAACCTGTATAGATTTAGCCTCAAGTACCACTTTTAATGTATTCAGTCCCAACAAACTCAAGTTGACCCCTTGTATAAAGACACCCCTTTTTAAAAAAAACCTCACTATTAAATATCTATTAACCTGTAATTTCAAAGTATTTCCTATCATTAATGCTGTTCAAATCTAACCATTAATTTCTATTATATCATAATCATCAGTTCAATTTGATCCCTGAAATCACCCATTTTGTTCCTAATATTCCTATGTTTATAGTTAAATCTGAAAGACTTTTCTTTCAAATTATCATTTAATTTATACTCTAAATCTCTTTTTCCAGCTTTCTCATTACCTTAGCTGTTCTAACAAGTGGTTTATTCCAAATTTCTCAAGCTTCCTTTAAGTTAATACTATACAAGTGTACTCTAAACTATCTATATGAATATCTTTAGACTTTCCTCAAACATTCTACTAGTTAGTCTATTTAAATTGAGCCAAACTCTAGCATATAAATCATCCTTATCTTGTAAACCATCTTACAGGTCTTGTGGTAGCATTTGTGTCATGATGGCCCCATATGAAGCTCAATTTAAGGTCCCTACTCTGTATTCTTATGAGTAATAATATGCTATGTTACCATTACTTTCAAACAGGGAAACAACTATACTACTTTGCTAACTCGAGGTCCCATGCAATTTGGTAGGTTGCATGTGCCTAAAGTCAGCAGTGAATGTCCATACCATCTACCTATAACTGTAATCATGTACCTGATAATCTTTCATTTAGGCTTTGTATCTTGCTAAGTAATTCATTTTCACGTGTAGCCTAAGGGAGTATCCTGAAAGAGTCTGAGATCTAATTTTATCCTTTAACCTTTGAAGGATTTTTTACACTTTTTATACAGCTCTTTTGAATTACAATTTTCAATGTCATTTATTACTGAATGCACATAATAAATACTGCTCCTTGGTACAAGCAACTAAACTTTCAACACAAGTCCTTTGCTGCCCTTAAATTTTATGAATGTATGTATGCAAAATGGGGGTTTGGATGCTCTAAGAATTGGATCCACGTACTTACATGAAAACATACTCTATAATATCCTTTTTCTTTAGCATCTGGTGGACAAATTGTAATTTTATTCCTTCAGTGCTCTCCACTACATATAACTTTATTAGTTTACTTAATGAGAGAATCCTCCAATATGTTATCAAAGCTCTTACAAGCAAAGGTTCAAATGTATTAAAGACTGGTATGTGACTGTTAAATGAATCTGCCTCTACAGTCCTAAGATTTTTATTACTGTGCACCCTTGTAAATTTAGCACTCTCATTCTCACCATCCCCAAAACTTCCTTTACCCTTGTATGTTTCCTGTCTTGCTTCTGGATTTAATGCTGCTCCTAGTCTGCTATTTTTACCCCAATAGTAGTGCAGTCTTCCCTAACATTATCTGTACCTTATTAGTCTGACACTACACACCCTCTACATTCCACCCACTCACTCTTTAGTGGAATGTAAACCCTAAAGTTGGTGGAAATAAGTTCTGCAGGTTTTCATAAATTATAAAAATCCTATTTAGTGATTTCCTGTGACCATAGAAAGTATAAGTAGAAGACAAGGTAATATATTTGAAAATGTTTCTACTGGCTAGTTATAACTTATAGTATGCTTCATATTAAAAGCTTTAAATTTATAAAATCTTATGCCAATATTCACTGCTGAGTGCTGTACTACTATCAACAAATGGAAGCTCTTTATCAATTTATAAGAAATAATTTTTTTCTCTCGTGAAACTGAAACACTAAAATTAAAAAGTAAAATCCTACAGAACATACCACTATCAACCATTTTCCTACATTCATCTTGTTTCACTGATGAATTGTAGCAAAAAGTTATATTAGTATTAATAATATTATTACTACTTATAATAATGGCTAAAACACAAACTTTGTGATTGATTATGTGTGCTAAAACTACTACTAGTAGTAGCACTATTAGTACCATATTTTTCGGTGTATAAGACACACTTTTTTATACCAAAATTTGATGTCAAAATCTGCTTACGTCCTATACACCGAAGGTATGAATAACATATATGTATATATACGATATACACAAGCCATGTGTAAATACATTTAAATAGGCATGCATAGTTTAGTTCAGTTGAATGTGTTATTTATAACAATAGTGTTTTTTCTTTTAAAACTATTTATAATGCTCC
>NW_013666852.1:117971-119895 GCF_000517525.1 Limulus polyphemus | reverse complement strand
ATTAAATAAATATATATCTATATACAGATTGTTCAATCTGTATATATATATCCGTGTCTGTGGGAATTACTTGTACCTGATGATGACAAAACCTTGTCGAAACGTTGTACATTTGCTGTCATGTTAAACTTATATTAAAGTTTTTCTTCATTACCCATTTAAGCCGTCTCCAGCCATTATTAGTCTCAAAGTGGGTTCCTCGTCATCGAACTTAAGTAAGTTTGCAAATGACAAACAACATCATTTAAAAATAAAAATAAATCTCACAATACCATTACCATCAGTTACTTAGCCACATTAAACTAAATTCAAGCCTATACGGGTGTATAATTTGTTCAACATTTCAGTGTCATTGTTATCAATGAAGTTAATATTATATCGTTATTTTTCAAGACATTTTTATGCTACATATTTCTTCATGCGATAGGAAATAACTGCTTACAATTCTGCAAGCATGCTTCACAAGAACTTTATTGAATTAACTTTAAATGCCTTAGGAAATAGTATTAGAATGAGCTAATGATCCTGAAAAAGTTATTTCATGTCATACATAACTTTGCAGATTATATAATGAAGTATCCAAAAATGGTAAACTGTATTAATATTCAAGATCAAATTTGACTGTAAATTTTACGTTCGGTTCTTTGATGTTTAAATAAATCATTAATACAGATCTGTGATCGGAAAAAGATAAGCAAGTCGTAAAAATACCATCTGCAATAAAGTGTTTTAAAATGAGCAAGACGTTTTTCCAACTACCGTTTTTCATTAGGTCTTTAAGGTAAGGTTGTGACAATTCGGTATCAATCATTATCATTCTTTATATAATCATCTAAGTCTAATTATTAATTAGTCACTACTGAATAAATTCACTATGCCACCAATTTGGTAGATATTTTAAAGATATAATACCATCATTATTTATCAAAAAATCCTTGCATGTTAGGAATTCATTCCACTGTAATAATATACATTAAAAAAGCAACTAAGATAATCTCACAAGAAAAAATGATTAGCTAAGCCTTATTATTAATCATTTTAGCTTATTTAATCTAATCAAAAACACTTTAGGTGTGAAAAAAGGTGCGACCAAAAAAGGATTGATTGTGCGACTTAAAGGAAAGAAATCAAAATTGGCGGCCAAACTGGTAGCCACACTTATACCATTGATAAGAATTTTACAGCAAATATTTATTCATTAGTTAGCCAGACCGCCTTTTTTGTTCAACTTGGCCATGATAGTGGCTAAAACAAAATATGCGGCCTAGATATAATGACTTTTTGTCAATACACACCAACAAACCACAGCAAGTAAGAAAGTAACACTCGATAGCAACTCACAATAGCTTTAGGATCGCAACCCTATTATTCGGAACAGACCTTTACTTTACAGAACCAACCAGATTCTTAAAATATATGGTGGTAGTTTTCCTCTCTTAAAAAAGTGTTAACAGCTTCCTTTATAGTAACGCCATGAAATTTAGATAACAGTTTCTTGTCATCACTCCCATGCAACCCGTACAGCCGTATCAAACATTATTATTTATGCTAATTGCTTAAGCTAATATCACGTGACTCTAAAGGCTTTTTGATTAGGATAATTTAAGAAAAGTTAGTAAATTTGGGCTGAAAATTTGGCAATGAATAATAACCACCCGTATGATTATTTTTATTGGTTTGTTTTATTTTCAATTTCGCGCAAAACAGTGAAATACTAAAGGGAAAGACTAGTCATCACCACCCACTGCCAACTCTTGGATTACTCTTTACCAACGAACAGTGGGACTGACCGTCACATTATAACGCCTACATGGCTGAAATGGCGAGCATGATTGGTGGGACGGGGATTCAATCATGACCCACACGTTGATAATTAGTCATCGAAAAGTCAATATCGGGTATATCCACCGTTTTCCTGGATGAC
>NW_013666852.1:114549-117090 GCF_000517525.1 Limulus polyphemus | reverse complement strand
GTCTGATGACATGTTTAGTAACTTTTTACGATCACTTAAGTTTAATTATTAATTAATTACTTAATATTATTTGTATTACTAAATATAAATCACTAATGGTTTTAAATTATACATTTCAATTGCTATTTGCCTTGTAAATGTTGAAGGCTTCTTTTTCTAGTGTGTGCTTCTTACCTCATTATTTTATTCTTTTTTTAATTTTATTATATGGTCTTCGTCTCTATCGCCCTTCAGTGGCGCAGCGATACGTCTGCGGTCTTACAACGCTAGAAACCGGATTTCTATACCCGTGGTCGGCAGAGCACAGATAGCCCATTGTGTAGCTTTATGCTTAACTTCAAACAAACAAAATTCTTCTCTAACATCACAGGTTAACACAGATAGGCCAGTATTACAGTATCTTATATCTGTTATTATTGTCTCGAATTCTGACTTTTTCTGGCCTTTTTGTTTCTCCTATATATAGGAACCTATTCACAAGGGGAATTGTAAATGGGTATATTTTTGCTCTTCCCTAGGTCTTTGGGTGCCTTATGTGTAATAACTGCAATCATATTGAGATTTATCTTCTCAAACTGTTCTCATCTTATGATCTTTGCATATCCTCTGTAAGTTCTCATAGAGACCTTTGACACAGGTGAATTCATATCTGATTTTCTGTAATTTTCTTATTACTTATTTTTGTTGTTTATCTCCTTTATCAAATATCCATTGTCAAGGATGATTGTAATTATGTATTTTTTTGTAATAAAAATCTTGTTCATTCTGGATACTAGGCAATCTATGATATTAATCTTTACCCTGTTGACAGGGATGGATAAGGAGAAGTTTGGTTTGAATTCCACGCAAAGCCGCATGAAGGATATCTGAGTTAGCCGTCCCTAATTTAGCAGTTATAGACTAGAGAGAAGGCAGCTAGTCAACACCACCCACCACCAATTCTTCTTCTACTTCTCTACCAACGAATAATGGGATTGACCGTCACATTATAACTCCCCCACGGCCACGGAGGGTGGGAGGTATTCTACAGTTGAGGTATTGATCAGTATCTGCTGAAATGTTCTAAACTATTGTTGTTACCATGGTAACAATAAAGTCTATGAAAGGCAGTCGATATTTTTTACAACTGTTGTGAATTAAATACCTGGATGTTGTCTCTTCAAATAATTCATGAATTCTGAAATCTTATCTTTAGTGCGGTTCATATTACAAACGTATTGTCAAAATATCTTAGCCAAATCCTGGGTCTTAGTATTTCAATTTGTATTTTTGTATTCATGGCAAGGCTACTGATTGTGAACTACTGATGTGAATGGAGGGCAGCTTGTCAGCAGCGCCCTTCTACCCACCATCTACGCTAATAGAGTGATTGTCACTATTATAATGTTCGCTCAGTTTAAAGTGCGAGGAATATTTTATGGTATCACATGAATTTGAACCGGGCTTGTGAGCTGAGAAATCCATAATCCTACCATATGGCCAACCCTTACCTGCTTGACTCTCAGAGTACATGATTTGAGGGCTTCATCTACAGTACAGACTATTGAGTTCTGCTAATACGAAGGAAATCATAGCTAGCCTTCCTTCTTATTGGTACTCATGCAGATTGTCAGTTAAGTATTTACCTTGAAAATTCATTTTGAAGGCTTGGTACACTATCAAGACACATAGTAGTGTATTCAAATTCGATGACGAGGAACCCACTTTGAGACTAATAATGGCTGGAGACGGCTTGAATGGGTAATGAAGAAAAACTTTAATATAAGTTTAACATAACAGCAAATGTACAACGTTTCGACAAGGTTTTGCTGATGATGACAGTTTTTCTTCATTACCCATTCAAGCCGTCTCCAGCCATTACATAGTAGTGTGTTGTGCGGCCAAAACAACCTGCTGCAGTTTAGCGATTTTTCACCTTCTGTATCTCGGACTGTGGTAGTCCAAACTATCGTACATTTTCTTCAGTGGATGTGGTCTACTGAACTCTTATTTCACATACTAAGTTTCAAGGCAATCCATTGAGAAATACCTGAGATATAACATCTCCAATTTTCATTGAGTTTTTCCTATTTTTCTTCTTCGCACCAAAAGTACGGAAACTTTATTTGACATAAAACATATTTAACTTTTATGGATTTTTTCAAATTTGATATACTGATATATCTTTACAACCTACAATTAGGAAGCTCATGTGGTGTAAATATAAGGTATATGTGCAAAGTTATTCAACAAAACCGCTCAATTTTGACGAAACTTTTGCGCACGCCTATACAAAAAGTCATTTTTACTACAGCTTCACCTAAGAGTAAAAGTGAACAGTTTTTAGATTTTTGTCATTCGGTTTAAAGATGACTGATTTAGAGCAACAAAATTATAAGGTGAAAGGACGTGCAGATACATAGGTATTGATTAGGCCATGCAAACTAGATTAGCAGTTTCTAGCTCAAGTTTTTAAAAGAATCGGTCCGACATGACCAGGTGGTTAGGATGTTTGATTTGCGTAAAGTTATATTCGGAAAGAATAAACCAGTTTTATTAAGT
>NW_013666852.1:93751-114514 GCF_000517525.1 Limulus polyphemus | reverse complement strand
TTAATTCGGAAAGAAAAAACCAATTTTATTAAGTAAGGACTTGTGTCGCTAAAGTTTCGTCGGAACGAATTTACGGAAAATCAGTAAACGACTGGAGGCGTAACAATATATATATATATATATATCGTAATTTGTATTGAATTCCATGCAGGTGTTCTACATATAGTGTGCCATTCTTCTTATTCGTATATCGAAAGATCTTAAGCACGTACCAACCATTCTACTCTGTTAAATTTGCATACGCCACTTTTATCCTGCGTCTGGCCCTTCTGGTGAGACGCGAGCCTATCTCAAGAGATGGGTCAGTTATTTATACAAATTGGTATGAATATTATTTGGGATAGTTAGTGACGTAGGATTCTTTAACATTTTGTCTGAATTTTGACGGAAAATTAAAATTCCTTTTGTCTTTGTCCTGTGCACATGAATTCAAATACCTCTATCAGCCCCAGCGGCTAGTATTATTCACCTTGTTAACAAGGAGGCTTTGTTTAAACTTTTTCTCATTTTTATTTTCTTGTTGTTTGTACTTATGTAATTCTTCAGCAAGCACTTTTTTAACCTTCCATAGTGTGATACTCTGTTTGTTTCGTTAAATGTCACTCAAAAATACTCGAGGGTCAACTGTGCTAGTCGTCCCTAATTTAGAAATGGTAAAGTAAAGTTAGACTGCTAGTCAACACCACTCATCGCCAACTCTCGAAGTAATGAAAAGTGGGAGTGACTGTCACATAACGATGCCACCACCGCTTAAACGGCGAGGATGTAAAGTGACGGGATTTGAAATCGCTACCCCCAGATTGCGAGTCGTGCATCCTCGCCTTCAGGCCATGCCAGGCTGTTAGTGTGATACATAATACTTACCTATTGGCCAAATGCACCATGGTATATAACAAATTAAGATACTAAGTTAGAATTTTGGTGTCATGACCAACAACTTTCAGAATTTATTTTGAATGTCTTGTTTGCTGTTAAGTTATGTAAATCATAGTTATGGAATGTGACTTTCTTGTACCATGGATAACTCACAGTGGAAACGATGACACTGTGGTCAAGAGGACAAGATAGCAGCATGGACTATGAAAAGCCCAAGTATTGCAAAAGACTCTTTCGAGCCATAAAGAACTATGTTAATGTCTTAAATATGTCCTAAGGAATATAAAGAAGAACGTTAAAAAGGGAATTCCTGACTGCTTGATCAACTTGACCTCTACTGGTTACCTTCAAAGCATAGGAGCAGTTGGCAGATGATGGTAATGGACGGTCACAATGTGGTGACCAGCTGAAACATCATTAGATAAGTTGTAGATGGTCTATTTTTGCCATTTATGTACAAATAGAAAATTGTTAGTAAGCTTGAAATGAACTACTTATACCAATATATTTTGATTACAAACACAAAACCATTGTGAAATAAATTATGATACTATTGCTATCGTAAAGAAGAAACATTTCAATATATCAGCTAAAGTAATAGTGCTCGTTGCTATGTCTATTTAGACAGACTATAATTTTCTTCTTCTGGAGTGGCACTATGGCATTTCTCTAGAAGTTAATACTTAAAAATATATATATTATATTAATTAGAATAGTTAAACAACAAAGCAGGTTGTCTGTGTTATGAAGTACTTATCAAAAACAGAAAAATTATAAATAGCTTTAGTAAATCATTTATTTACAATTTGGCAAAAAATAGAACATCAGTACGAAAAAAGATCAATTTAAGCATACCTGACAAGATTGCTCCTGATCCAGTTATTTTAAGTACAATATCTCTACAGAGCAATGCCAAATTTCATCTCCTTCTATATCTTTGCTGGATCCGTGAGTGACAGTCCTGCTACAATAAAAAGAAAAATGTACAAAACAATTGATCATTTGAACACAGCTAAGACAAAATTAAAGTCTTCACGACAAAAGAAAAGGCGTTTAAAAATTGACTGTTATTTTATTAAAGGTGATTATGCAAGCTCTGGAAAAGATTAATATCCATCAATGGGTTTGATATGCTGAAAACACCTTTTCTGTCATCCGATTAGAATTCTTTAAAAGGACATTGCTTATTACTAGGAACAATATTGACTCGCAAAGTATATCCTCCACTTTTGTGGTATTTTGCTTTGACACTGCAGTTTTACTCTACCAAAGTCTACAGTGTTGTAAAACGTACTTACAACTTTGCTGTACCACTTTCATCTGTTATTCGAAAATGTATCAAAGCATTAATGAGGCATGAGATTTTACAGTTAATTCATTACAATAAATTACAAAAATGGAAAAGAAGGAACCAATAAAGTTATTTATGCTCTGATGTTTAATGAAGTAGCCATAAGAAATCGTAGAGGTGAAAAGACATTTCTTGGACATTTCTTATTGGTGCAGATACAGAAGACAATACAACTCCTCTTGTCTGCGATGTATTGGTGTTTATGGTTGTTTCTCTAAACAGCAGCTGAAGATGCTTATCGGCTATATTCTTATTGATAGCATGCCGAGAAAATAATAAGCAAACTTATTGATAATTTGCCTACAAAAAGTCTAAGATGTTGAGATTACAACTGTAGCACTTGTTTGTGATGGTCCAAGACGTCACTTCTCGATATTGGCTGAACTGGGCATGTCGCCAGAAAACTGACAAGCGAGGTTTTACACCCCACCAATGAAAATTGCATAGTTTATTTCATACTTGATATATATTAAAGCTCATTCAAAATACTTTTTGCAGATAAGAAAAATTCACAAATTTTACAGTTGGTAAATATATTAAATGGCAGTTCATTACTGATTTTCGCAAACTGAAAGAAGAACGAGGCTTGCATCTAAGAAATAAATTAAGATAAATGTACACTCAATGGCAGAAACACAATATGAAACTTAACTTAGCAGCAAAACTTTAAGTTCAAGTATGGAAAATGCCATAGAACCTTATAAAAAAAACAACTTAAGCCTATTGTTCGATAGTTCACAGCTGCATATAAAATACTGATTATGCGCCATGAAATAAAAGCGGCATGAAACTAAACTGTCCATAATGATACATCAGTTTTACATGTCACGAAAAATTACATGACACTTCCTAGTGGTTCTGTAGATATGTGTGGTACGTAGGTATGATACTGACGTACGTAACCCTATACAAGATGGCCATGTTTACGAAGATGCACCAAATTGAACCTTTCCACCTATAAGGAAGAAGCTTTAGGATATATGGGTGGTTACGTAGTGAAAATGGCACAAAAAGAATGCACGGTATAGATTGTTTGGAGGCCTCAAAGATGGTATGGTAAAAGCATCAGCGAGTAATCAAAGTATATCAGGCAACAGAAAAATGTTCTGAGAGATTCTTGAAGTCATCAAATGGTGAACTTCCTCAAGCAAATACAATTAGCCTTGGAATATAGATTGCTGTTTTGAAAGAAGTAGTTTTGAATTGAGGTTTCTCATGTTCAGATGAGCACATGTTTGATTGTACACCAGAAAATGACGATTTTTTTACAGTTTTATAAAGTGCTTAATTGTGCTATATAAAAATGCGAATGTATCACCCTGCCAAATAACAATCTGCAGAGGAAAATGTAAGAAAAAGCATTCTAAGTCAGTTTTATTTAAACATCGGTAACTGCAAATTATATGGTGTACAAAATTCTTATAAACATACAAAGTATATAGAGTGCTGCTTTAAAAACTTTCAAATGTGTATATCATATTTATCGACTAATTATCTTATAATATGTATAATAAATGTCAAAAATGCATATAAATATTTAACTTAATTTAGTAGTACACGCACTTTGTTAGCCTACACTCTTATTCTGTACTGATAAACAGCGAACTACAACACTTAATAAGTTTTATACTAGTTCATTAATAATTACAATTTTTATACCGTACGTTCTAATTTACCACAGACTTTCATACGCTTCAGCCGGAACTTGTTACTTTATTATAATAGAGCAGACTACAGCAAAATGAATTTAGACTAACAGAATGTTGTCAGCTACGACTTCCTTTATTTTTATAATGCCTATTCTATAAAGAAGTATTTTCAGTTTGTATAGCCGTTTTCTCTCCATAAATAATAAATAAACTAACAAATAAATAAATTAAAATGTACATAGTGAAGATAAAAGAAATACCGTACAAATTGAAATCACCAAAACTGCAAGGGTGAAATGATTACAATGCACTCATCCATCACCTAGATATGTCGACAATTTAGGGAGCAACGATACATCTACCGTGTGTTGTCAAGACTGAATAAAGTGATACTGTCCAATGCGCATTCCAGTTCAACATAGAGATGAGTGGTTTTATGATGAGGTCGAATAGATGCTTAATTCACTTTGAGCATATTGCATTTGCAACCTGACTTTAAACATAAGAAGTGAGATGGTGTGCCAGTTAAGTAGTAAAGGGTCCATTTTATTATACTGCTGGTTTGTAACGGTGGTAAGATGGGACAACTTTTTTCTTGTCCCATTGTAACAACTGTATCATTCAAGATGACGAACACCAATATATTTTGCACAAACATTTCCTATATAGAATTTATTATATACGTACACCTTGGTGTCTTCCATCGTATATAATTTCTTTTTGTCTATAGTTACAATCTCTGAAATCATAACTTTTCTCAATAAACTTAATGGCTTAATTTATACTAATTCGATTATTTTTGAACATAATATTGTCTTCAAACATTTCTGACTGAAATAATTTTCCTGAAATTTATCCTTGTATTTTTTACCTAGTTTTAGTTTTTGCTTTTGGGTTTGTATGTAACATTACATTTAGTTTTGTTTACTTTGAATGAATGCTGAATTTACTTAGTTTTGCATTATTTTTAAATCTCTACCATTCTTTTCCATTTTATTTAATGTTTTCACATTTGTCAGTTGGAGTCCTTATATTAATAGTTTTTCATCCGAGTGAGTGTCTTAGTATCATTTGAGAAGATGGCTGTGGAAACCAAGATCAAGACACGCAGTAGTATGTCTTTCAGCCACATTTCAATAATAAACGGACAGCACGCAATCCACTTGTTTTAAAATAATATTTTCAAAACAAGTCAAACATAAGTACAAAAATTTGTTACACTAATGGTCATCACAGTTGTATCCAAAGCTTTAAGTAATTTTTCTCTTTTTCGTCAAAGTCCATACAGGCAGGTTCAATTACTTTAGAACATCTTTTTGGTATGAGAAAAAACATTAAAAAGTATGTGTTGTCATGCCATGTTTGTCAAATCACTAAATTTGATCAGTAGCGGCCAGCTGGATTTATACAAAGCACAAAACTAATGAAACCTGGAGAGATAATAGGATTAGACATCATGGGACGTTATTCTAATTCTACGACAATAAATAGTTATTCGTTGGTTGTGACAGATTATTTCAGCAAATAGGTTGAATTATATCCTCTCAAACAAATAACCATGAAGGTGATTGTCAATAAAGTAATTAATGAGAGATATGGATATTGTTTGTTTATTTGTAGTTAATCGCAAAGCTACACAAAGGGCTATCTGTGCTCTGCCCACCACGGGTATCGAAACCCGTTTCTAGCGTTGTAAGTCTGCAGACATGCCGCTGTGCCACTGGGGGGGGGGGGGGGAGGGGAAAGCGAGAGAGAGAGAATCACGAAATAGTTATTGTTGTTTGTCACTTGATACTGAAAGGTACTGTTTGTAATTATTGTATTTTTTTTTAATTATGTTTTTTTTTTCTGGTTCTATCATTTCTGATTTATTAACATTAGTATGAACTCTTGGCCAGACACATGTCTATTAACTGTGTTGAATTTCTTGCTAAGTGTTGTTATTATAAATAAATTGTGTTTTTGTCGTTGAACTCTGATTGTAGATGCGTGATTATTTTAGACCGTTACATTACTAGTGTAGATTTCTCCCGTTGATTATGTGATTGTTTGTTACGTTCTGTGAATAGTTAGACTAACTTGCGGGTTCGCCAGGTCTTGTGAATTATAATAAAATTAATTGAAATACAATAATAACAATAAAAAACTTGTGTTAATTGTTATAAATTCTTACCTAAAAATCTGAACTGTAAGATAGCTTAAATAGAATTGATATATATATATATATATCACCTAGACTAGTGTTTTTCAACCTTTTCTAATATCATTCACCCATATAAGTTTTCACGGTAGCTCACTAACCCCAGTTCGAAAAAAGAGAAAGTACTAAATTAAAATGCAAAATTCTTTATGATTTAAATGTACATCATACTAGAATGAATACAACATAAAATAAATGTATTTATCAAAATTCAACTACAATAAATGACTTTTTTGCTCTTGAATTTGTTGTATAATTGATAATACACCCATTTGAGGAGCACTGGCCTAGATCACTACCATGTCTGTCCTATTCCAGCCTGCTTGATGAGTCCTTGTATCGGAGGAATAGCTTTATCAGCAGTTGTAGTGTTATTGACATATTATAACGTATTCTTCTTTGCTTTTACTCATGATTTTTTTATAATTTAAAATCAGTCCTACTATTCAACATTTAGTTCAGTCATATGATTAAAAGAATAACATTTTCGACTCCGCAACACAATTGCTTGGATAGGATTTGCCTTTTCTAGCATTGCACTCGAAAACGAAAAACAAAGTGCTTGTTTATTGAATTTTGCGAAAAGATATTCAAGGCTATCTGCGCTAGCCATTCCTAATTTTGTAGTAACAGAGGGAAGGCAGCTAGTCAACGCCACCCTTGTACCAGCAAATAGTTGGATTGACCGTCACATTACAACACCTCCACGGCTGAAAAGGCGAGGATATTCAGTGATTAAATTCGAATCCGCAGATTGCGAGTCGAGTATCCAAACCGCCATGACGGCAAAAAGTCAAATCTTTGAACCGATGGTTTACGTTTTATTATTTATCCGAATATCAAAGTAAGGGCACTGATGTCAGTCATAACAGAAACGAAGACGTTTCGTTTGAAATTTGATATCCTGCAATTTGCAAAAGGGTTATTCTTGTAGTATTACGTTCATAGTATATAAATAATAGTTAATTTGTACTGCAAGTAAGGTTGTTAGTATTAACTTCACTGTGTTCTATGACCTACGTGTGTTTATATTAAAACGTTTAGAGTGTTTAATGTTTTGTTCAGTAGACAATTTGTGCTATTTAATATTCACTGCCAATTTAGGTATTTTGAAATAATTTATAAATTTATAACAATATTCAGAGGTCAGTGCAGTACGTAGCCTAGTAATGTTAATAGTAGGTAGCATGGAATAACTAAAGAAGTAGAAAGTGAGCGCCATTTTTAACGAGAAAAACCGGAGCTCTAAAATATAGCATTTTCGTATCTCAGCAAAAGTAAGTAAAAATGTATGAGTAAGAATTTGATTTATAATGTGAACAATTTCAATAACTTTAACTATTAATTTTAAAATTTGTTGTTAAAAGAAGTGGAGCTGAACTCTACCACAAAAATTGGCCTGGTAGTAAATAAAAAGAGCTACAATTTATTCTGTTGATTGATGGAACGGCGTCATAGTATTAACCTACTAAGACTTAAATTCGATGACGAGGAACCCACTTTGAGACTAAGACTTACTACAATCATTAATGTACTGAACATTACGTAAGAAGCGGAACGCTTGATAAATTAATTCCGAAAATAGCATTCAGAACGAACATAGAAACATCATATTACTTTACTTGATTGATCTTCGTAAGTACTATAAGATATATATATATTTTATCTAAACTTATTCGTATTTGAAAGTATATGTTTCTCTGTTTTATAGTTGTGTAACACTAACACTATAACGGTTTAAGTTGGTTGTTTTCAGTTAATACAATATTGAGGACAATAGGAGTGCTAATGCACGAGGCTGATAGGAAAATGATAAGTAAGTTCAATCTCAATGCTAAGGCATGATTAGCGATTAGCCGGCACATAAGCGTTTAGCCTATCTCTGTAAGAAAGACTGATAATCATATGTAGTCTTGAATACTAGTCGTCAGTTTACATTTCAACATGAAACCAATTGCAACATAATTTTTTTTTTTGCAAGAATAATGTAAAACTATATATCATGAACAACATATATATCCAAAGTTTAGAAAAATCCAAGTAGGGGAAATTGCAAAAAAAAAAAGTTTTTAAAAAGTAGATTTTGCCATTTTATAAGTGGTACATATAAGCCACCGTATAATATATGCTTTTCTCAGAAATTTGTTAGTGACCAGTGATACACACTGTTGAAGTAGTGAGAATAAAATAAACTGGACATGGTAAGTTTCTTGCATTGTATTATTTATTATATGTGCAAAACGCATATTCTAGTTGACTTATAATGCTAAAACGTCCGTAAATTATGCAAACAGACGATGAATCAGACTGTATCATGCGTTTTCTCGGCGGCAGATAGGCCTTGTGAGCTTTACCCTAAATACAAAAATACAATGCGTTTTCGCGGATGGCAAACATGTAAAAATAATGCGTATTAGTATGTATAAAGTGATGGAAAGTTATTGTTTTTTTTTATAAATAACAATACATTTGTAATATAAGCTTCATTATAATGTCTTACAAAAGAAATTAAAAAAAATCAGTGGCATGAGTATGGAAGTCTATTCGTGCTATAATATGAAAAAAATCATAAAAATTACAAAAAACATATAGAACAACAGCATTTTGCTCACGTTGTTATTATTCTTGTGTGTCCTTATGTTTAACAATTTATTTTATGAATTTTGTGTTACCACATATATATAAACAGTCGTATTTGTAGATGGAAACCGCGGATATAAAACGTGCTAATATATGTAGCGAGTCTAGAGAATAGGTCTACATCCACTTATTGTATGAGTGTTATTGTTGTTGATAACAGTCAATAAGGTACGTAACTATAAGGCAAACACTTATTCAATGCTTGTTTGTAAAATAATTTAAGAAATTAACACTACTTTTAATTAGAAACTAACACCCTGGAGGTATTTCATAAGAACTCAGTAGATAATCTATGTATTCAAACTGTTTTATGTCTTTTTTATTTTATGTTTTAAATCCAATAGTTATAAGGTTACTTTAATGTATTTACAGATGGAAATATCGAACTTTATTTGTAAGGGAAGTTTACAGAATGAAAAAGCTATTGTGCAGTTACGACTGAAAGGGTCTGCCGGTATAAACATTGCAAGCACTAAACGTGGTGATAACATGCTCACTATTCCAGGGCAATATATTCACACAGAATGTCGTCAAAATTACTGTAATCCAAATTTCATTAAACGTGATAGTAAAACTTACATCTTCACATATTCCTACATGTAAATTGCGTTTACTAAGATCTGGTAATGAGCAGTTTTGCTTTAAAGAACAATACTTGTTTTGTGGCCAAGCTGCAAAATTATCTGGAAAAAAGCTAGGATTAGATGTGTTTCCTGTCAGAACTATAGACTTACTTCCAAAATAGTATAACCAAAGTATGTATTGAACGTGCTAATAGGTGTGCTGATGAGGTCCAAGGACGAGTGGAAAGTGTAAGTGACTTGCCCGCAGCAGATGCTATATATCATCAGTCCTGTAGTGTCAAATGTAGGACTTAGAAGTGTATTCCGAAGGTATTTTCAACAGAACAACAGACACAAGGGACTACAAAGACACAAACGTACTCCTGTCTTTTCTACCAAAAAGAAATCCGTTTATCCAAGACCCTTCATTACGCAATATTGAAACTGGTGTGGCGTCTGATTCATTTGTAAATGTTTACAACACAAAAGAAATCGGATCGAAAGTCTTACAATAAATGGTTGGTAAAAATGTGATGGAGTATCCTTTCAAAAGATCCCAGCAAGCAGTGACACTTACTACAAAGCCTGTAGTAAAATTAGATGGCGAGTCGATTCAGGTTAACCCCCAGCTACTTTTTCAACGTCTTACAACAGCTGCAACTAGATCGGAAGAAGACATGTCACACATATTTGAATATGAACTTTGTAGTATTCCATCTGCACTGTTTGATCCATCAGATTTTCCAAGGCAACTACAAAAACCAGCATTATCTGATGCGATTTGGGCTTTAGGAGACTGTGGAAGACAGGCGTCTATTACTGAGAATGTTCAACATGTGTTAGATGGAGGATCATTATTACAGCACATGCCATGACAACAAGGCACAGATTTCGCAGATATTTGTAATGTGTACGAAGATTATATATCTAAAAAGTATTTGGATCCAGTAATTGTGTTTGATGGCTACTAGTTAGGACCATCAACAAAAGATGTAGCCTATATGCGGCGAGTGCATGGAGTTCGAATGTTAACTTCAAAGATAAAACACCATTCAAAAGAAAAAAAGAACACTTCTTACGAACTCTGAAAACAAACAACGTTTTATTTACATGCTCGGGCATCGACTTGAAAATAGGAAATAGAAAGTTGTATATAAAAGTAGTTTCTTTTAATAGTTGAGACTGCAGTTGCTTGTGTAGAAACTAATGAAACAATGGTGATCGGGTCAAGACTGTTGTTGCTTGTGCAGAAACTCGTGAAACAATGGTGATCGGAGAAGACACTTATCTTCTCATATTGCTATGCTATCACGCTAATACTCAGAACTGTAATATATTTTTCAAGTCAGAAGAGAAACAGACTACGTACAAAGGGGTGAGGATTTGGGACATTCGACAAACGAAGATGATACTTGGAGCAAACACCTGTCACTATATGCCGTTCGTTCATGCTTTGACGGGTTGCGACACAACATCTCGCATTTATGGGATTGGAAAAGGGAGCAGCACTTAAAAAACTAGGATATGGCCAACATTTAAGGGAGAGTGCAGAAGTGTTTTGCAATCAGAGTAAAACAAGAGATGAAATACAAAAAGCTGGAGAACAAGCACTTATATGGCGGAGTTCTAATTGAGGGATTTGATTTATTACGCTTCAGACATTTTGCACGAAAAGTAGTTTCAAGCACAACACGTACAGGTACATACATTTCCTCGTACATCCGCAGCCGCATAATACCACAGCATGAGGGTCTATTTTCAAGTACAAACATGGATCGACTCAAATCAAAAAATGTTACCACAAGAGTGGGGATGGTCAGTTGTAGGCAATAGCTTATTACCAGTTAAGACACATTTACCACGAGCTCCAGAAAGCCTATTAAAAATTATAAAATGCAACTGTAAAGCGAATTGTGACACTAAACATTGTACATATAGGAAGCATGGACTTGAGTGTTCTATAGGCTGTGGAGAATGTAGGGGTGTTAACTGTACAAATGTAACACAATTGACAGAATCTGACATAAATGAAGATACATAGAAGACACAACATAAAGATGACAATGTGCCAACTTCAAGATAGGATCATCCGGTTGTAAAGGAAATATATAACGAATTTAATCCTATTTTAAAATGAATGTGCAATATATTTTAATAACGCCGCAAAGTCAACATAACTGGTTCTGGTTTGTGTATTAATTCAAGTAATACAACGTTGGTGAATAGATATAGCAAATGTTTATAGAAAGATGTGTGTGTTAAGTCATTTTGTATACTCATTTTCTAGATGTGGCTGTCATTTAAAAGAATATTGTTATAGATTTTCTTTTGATAGGTGGGGTAATACATTTAAGTTAAAGAGGTGAATAATCGTTAATTTGGGCTTCAGTTAAAACGCATTTAATTAAGTTCATCTTATTAACTATTATATATATTATCTGGTTGTTTATTTTTGTTCATATATCAAGGAAAAGAGTGTATAATGAGAGTATATGATTGCATATATCAAATCAAGTTGTTCTATTTTCATCAGATATGTTAATAAGGAAAATGAAAATTTGATGCATTTCCCCCGTTTAGATTTTTCTAGACTTTCTTGTGTAACTTTGCAATACATGTCTCTAACAATAAATCAAAGCATTGTTTCTGTTGCAATTTGTTTGATGTTGAGGTATGTTTTTGCGTAGGCTGACTGGACTATACAGCGAAAAATTAAATTTGTTAGTTTCTCAAATCAAGCCAAACATTTAAAAATACCATTTAATGCTATTTCATGTGAATTAAAGCATGACACGACAGAAAGAGACAATTAAGCTGTAACTGAACACTAAATGTCATGTTAAACTAATCTGTCGATATTTGAAGCTGCTTCCACTTATTATTGACTTCTTTTGTTACAAATGAAAATACATATCTCAAAAGGGCAGTGAATTCTGTTTCACATGGTATATAACATTTATTCACTGTAACGAATTTATTGTTATGTATTTATTTTTAATATGAACGTTGTTTAGATTAAATTTGTATTTAAAATTTTGCGTAACTTATAGTGTCAGATATGTATTGCGTGTAACGAATTTGTTATATATTTATTTTAATGACAACGTTTGTTGGGATTGAGTTTATATGTAAAAACATGCTTAGCTTACAGATTAGTTACGTATGAGAAAACTCCCGCCAATTCTCCAAGGTTGTAGAATATTCGTGAATGCAAGAATTGGCAATGTATCCACTTCTGTAACCGGTTAAACATAGTTCGGTATTGTTGTCCGAACTTTCGAGAAAACATTTCCCATATGTATAAGAAGACCAAGGCCACAGAGAGAGATATTAGTCTGCTAGGAACCTGTTATAACAATGTATGCTATAAACCGTGATTTTGCTAACCCTTATTAACCGGAAGATATACGACATTTGACCAGGAACAGTTATAAATTTCGAACGTCAGTGAATTCTCATCGGAAGTTAGTATCTTTTCGAAAATTTTACTGGATTCTCATTGGACATTAGTGGTTTTATGAAAATATTATCTTACTTCGACGGTCCAACAATTCAGTGTCTGACAAAGCTAGCTAGCTTCTCGGCAATTGTACGTACATCGACTTCAAGTTAACTCGCTGGATATCAAGGAGACTGAACTAGGAAGAAGATTTTATGTTATTTGTAAGTTAGTGATATTTTTGTTTATGAAACTTTGTTTGTAGTAATTAATTGTAATAGTTGCTATTGTAAATTGTACTGTTGTATATATATTAAAACGTATTTGTGTCATAAAAAAACGGCGTGAATCAATCTTGTTGGCAAATAGTGTGAATTAAATAAAATATCGGCATATTTCTAGACACTAAATCCAGGGTACAATTGAACTATTGAAATTTAAATTATTTAATTCGGCTTCGGATTATTTCAAATTCTCAATACATAACATGACAAAAAAAAGAGAAATTTATGATGAAATACAACATTGAGTATTATCTTTACCTCATTATTCAATATTTCAAGTTGATACCACTCATCATTAAGTACTGTGCCACATATCAATCTTAAAATTACATTTGATGTCATGTGCTTAAGAATACTGATCCATTTCGACCTAAAGTATAGCTTACAAAACCATTTCATTAAACAAATTTGATTGAAAGTGATTTGCTGATCATTTTATACCACTTTACATGACTTGCTATGACACCTTTCTCTAGAACATGTACATGTAGAGAATGTCATGTGCTTTAGATTTTGTAAGAATATTTGTTATGCCTTCCTATCGAGGATTGTTCATAGTGAGGACTTGTCTGAGGTTTTGGACTGCCAGTAATTCTGTTTGGAGCCAGTTTTATAGCTCTTTCTGACACTGTTTGTAATATACCAGAACATATAGAAGAGCATGTGTTTTTTTTTAATGCATGGGTCACAGTCACATTTGTTGAAGCTTCATGAGTTCCAAATCCTTGACAGACTTCTAAGTCAGCAGCATTGAAGGACAGCTTTCCATCTACTGTGTTAACTACTTTTGCGTCAATGTTATCCATAGAGACTCAGTTCTTTAACAGATCTGGGTGTATGAATTCTTCATTGTCTTTCATATTTTGTTGAGCTACACTGACAAGTTGAGATATTACTTGTGCGATACAATGATATGAAGTACGTTATCTTGCTTCTTCATGTGTTAGCTCTGGTGGCAATGTAAATATAGTTCATGTGAAAATGGTATATTTTGGTTATTATGAAACCCAGATGATATTTCGTTAATTTTATGGACGAATATTTGCATTTACTTAGTGGTTCAAAATTAGGGACTGTGACAGATAGTCAGGGCCAAATTAAGATCAACTGATGCCCAATAATGCTTCCCCCTCGACCCTTCCATTGTCTAACTGACAAGACATTAAGACTCAATAAGTGCTGAATGTGAAATAATAGATTATAAATTCAGTTTTCTTCCAGACCAGACCCCACAACTATATTAAATATAATTTGTTTTTGAATTTTATTTATTTAACACTAAATAGCAGTAAGCAATATAAGCAAAGTATTTACTTATAACTAGGGAAAAGGAAAAATGCTAATTTTCAACATTTTTTTATTCATTTAAAAAAAAAACTTATAAGGGAAAAATACAAAAAATTTATTGAAAACGATTCTTTCTAACTAAATCGATGTTGGTGGTCAATTTTTGAAAAAAGAAATTCTAATGAAGAAAAATCATTATATGTACGAACAAAACATCTTTTATTCCATTGCTTTCTAACCTTGAAGATACATAGCATTTCGACATACATGGATCAAAAGATGCAAAATAATGCTTATTGTTGCCTACTTATAACTATTTATACTTTAAAAAGTTTTCTCCTATTTTTTTTTAATTGCAAAGTCTTTGATCAAGTCCTCAAAACTAATATGGCGTAACAAATCTGCTTCTATACTTAGTAGAGACAAGGCATTTAGGCCTGTCTTGTCGCATAGCTGTTCTGTTGGGATATGCTTCAACTGAGAAAATGAACGTTCTGCTGTGCAATTTGTGACCATTAATCTTAAAAATATACGCAAGCCAATTTCTACATTTGGAAACGCGCACTCAGTATTGCCTTCTACAATTATTTCATAAAGTTCAGCATGACCGAATCTGGTTTTTTACAATTTTTGTTGCACTGAAATTATGGCATGCATGTGAGTGAAATTGCTGAAGCTCAGCAGAGAAATTAGTGTTCAAGTCATCTGGGTAAGCATCAATCAGCTTTTGACAACATTGAGAGTACCATTCAGTTTCAGTAGATGATGAAGTGACATTATTTAGCACATAACTTAGACGATAAAATATGTCCGCTATTTCTATGTACACCTCTCCTGTCCTTCTAATCTGAGTTTCTAGTTTGTCAACAATAGTGTCAAAAGTGGTTATACGAAATTTATCTCTGGCATTCAGACTTCTGGTGCATCTCCGTCATTGAGTACCTTCTTTGTCATACGTTTGCAAGTTTGAGCTGCATTGTAATCAACATCTTGTAGTATTTCCTTTGCAATTGCTTCAAAATTTTCAAAGTCATCTCTTGAAGTGCGCAGTTGGTCAGCTAATGACCCATACAGAACTGCGCATGTTTTTAAGTTCACATCCCCATTTTGCAGAAATTGACTTGCTCTATGAAACTTTTGCAAAATCTCATCCCAAAGGCTCAACATAAAAACAAATTCTAGCTCTTGCATCTTATTTGCAATATAATCTGCTTCTCTTCTAGTGTCTCCCTTTTGTTACTGGTCTTCAGCCAGACATTCTAAAGCTTTCAAAATATCAAAGAAAGACTTCATTATTGCTGCTGTTGCCATAGCATGTGCCTCCAATCTGGTATCAGAGAGGGATTTTAACATACTTTCATTTCCAAGACAAACTTTAAGAATTTTCCACCGGCTGGTTTAGGCTGAAAAAAATTTATATAGCAATTGCACTGTAGAGAAGAAATTAACTGCCACTTGACAGCAGTCAACAGCACTTCGGCCTACCAGATTTAATGAATAGGCTTGCACAGGGCACATATATGGCAAACTTATTATCTCTTAAAATTTTTTGCTGCATCCTCTTATAATGCCCAGACATGTTAGCAGCGTTGTCGTAGGACTGACCCCTAAATTTTGAAAAATTTGGTTTGCAAACTTCACGTAAGTACTGCAACACCTGGTTTGCCATTTCCTCACTGGTGTGGCTTTTTAATTCCAGAAAGGTTAAAAAGCGTTCAATAGGCTGCCTATCTTTTAAGTATCGAAGTACAACACTTAACTGATCTATATGTGATAGATCTGGTGTCGGGTCAACTGACAAGGTAAAATAACCAGAATAATTTACTTTGTCAGCAATGAGCGTGTGGACCTTTTGAGCCATTAGTTCAATGAGTTCCTCACAGGTGGGTTTGGACAGGTAAGAAGGATTTCCTTTTCCAGAATTCCCAAATTTCGAATTGTGCCCTGCTAAAAATGGATCAAACTGACTTATGAGCTCAAGCAGCCCTAAAAAAGTCCCATTGTGCAATGACTCAAATCTTTCATCTGTCCCTCTAAGACCCATGTCACGTTTAGCTAACGTACAAATAACAGCTATTACACGCCTCAAGACATGTTCCCAGTAATTGTACTCTTCTTTAATTTGTTTTTCCAACTGTTGTCCCAAGTCCAAACCTTATCTCCGAGTTAATTATTTTAGCATAAAGTTTTGGTGAGTAGTGCTTCTTTCATAATGATCCATTACAATAGTATTTCGCCAATCACTGAACCCTTCTCTTTTAACAAAATGCGAGGAACATTTAGGAGCAAAAAGTTTACAAAAAAAACAGTAAACTGACCCTGTTGATGGTGAATACAATAATCACTCTCTCTTGTATTGCTCACCATTGGTTTTTACCCCAAAGAAAAGGTTTTGTGAACAGTATCTTGCTGGTTTGCCACTTCTGAAAGTCCGGTAAGATTTGTCAAATGGCCCATTGTGGTGTTGACAGTCACTGGGTCCACAAGCAATCCCACATCATCAGCAGAGAAATCTAGCCTTAACCCTGGTTCTTTTGCTTTATTTAGTTCATCTTTTGCAGATTGAATCATTTCACCATGATCCAGTAGACTTTCATTTTCAGCAATTATTTCAACTTCAGACTGTTGTAAAGCAACTTGCATCAACATTTGCAGTAGAGATATCAAGAGAATTCACAGGCAAAGTGAGATCAGTAGTGAGACATGTGCTAGTATTCGACATTGATAGTTCTTATTCTTGTAACTTTTCAAACTTGCAACAGTATACTATTAGACAGAGTGGCAGTCCGAAATGTTGCCTACAAATTTTACTGACTGTATTTCTACTTTTTTTTTTTTTGCTGATTGTTACTTTCAAAGAAGTTTCATTCAGCTTCTTTACTGTACTTAAAAATGTGTCGATTTTGAAGTGCTTTTAAGTATGCATGTACTTATTTTTGCAAAACATACAAAATCATATAACCCAAGTGCTTTCGAAAGGTGGAACGTTTTCCATCAGTGGTAAACTGGTTATAGGATTTTGCATTTTTTGTGCTAAATTGATTTTTTGAATCTGCATGTTTTCCTAACATCGTGAATTTACTTATTTGTGCAGGTGTTCAAGAAATATGAGCATTGGCATAGCTTCTTCATCCGACTCTGTAATTAAATGGAGCACAGAAGGCTGGAGTATTGAAGTACGTTAATGTTTACTCATTTATTTTGTGTTTTAAGCATTTGGTTGAACCGTTTTTGGTTGTTTGTTTGGTTTAAAGTCAAATTATGCAACTCAACTTTGATCTCGTATCTGGATGTGGTGAAAATTTGGAGCTACATATATATATACACATAGTTCAACCGTCGGTGCAGGAAGTATACTATATTCTAGATCTAGAGGTTCCAGCCTACTTTATAATTCCAGTGTTATATTTTCTTATAAAAACTTCATAACTAGGATAACACATAATGAAATATGAAATTTTTATTCTTACACTAAAGATAAAAATTTCAACTGTAGATCAGCTTTCATATTTCCTTGTTCCACTTTCTGTATGCTTTTTTTTCAACCTGAGACCATGTTTTTCTCTTTTGAATACCTTACCTGTCATTGATACAGCATAACTGACAAGTTAAAATCCCTAAATGATTGACTAAGAAGATGTATAAAAAAAAATCGCTGAATTGTTAACATCCCACTTTTACGCCTGTGTAAGTTTAATACTTTGTTCAACTCTAACATTTCGGATGTTTGTTAACTAATCATGCAGTTAAAAACTTAGATAAATTAATGTTATTTGAACAAAGTAAAACTAAGATACTAAGATTACTTGTTTAATATTTAACTAGTATTTTGTTTGGTTGTTAAGCACAAAGCTACACGTTGAGCGATTTGTGTTTTGCTTACCACAGGTATCGAAAACCGATTTTTGGCGTTGTAAGCACGCACGCTTACTGCTAATCCACTTAGGGGCTTTACATAGTTGTTAAATTATTTGAACGTAACACATGGGTTTACTATAACAGCGTTATAGTAAATAAATCCAAAGTTTAATAATTTCCAGTGGCATATCAACCAAAAGACCAATTGAAAACTCAAATATGACAGTTGATGTGACAAGTATATGGTTTGCAGCCATTATTATAAAATGTGAAAGTAGAGTGGGGCAAGACAGGATTCCCGTGCCCTAAGGTTTCCTTATTATCTATGATTTTGTGTTTTGAAATATAAAAGCAATGTAAGAAGGTTAGGATAGTTCAAAAGGCGCCTCTTAGTGCCAAGTTAAGATTGTTTGTTTTGAAATTTCGCGCAAAGCTACACGAGGGCTATCTGCGATAGTCGTCCCTAATTTAGCAGTGTAAGACTAGAGGGAAGGCAGCTAGTCATCACCACCCACCGCCAACTCTTGGGCTACTGTTTTACCAACGAATAGTGGGATTGACCGTTACATTATAACGCCCCTACGACTGAAAGAGCGAGCATGTTTGGTGTGAAGGGGATTCGAACCCGCGACCCGCAGATTGCGAGTCCAGCACACTAACCACCTTGGTCATGCCGGGCCAGTTAAGATTGTCAGGTAGAGGTAATACAGTGGTCACGGTAACGTGTTTTGTTTTTTCTTAACAGTAAAACGATATAAAATTTAGTTTAAGTTTAAGGGATCTGTCGTTTGTTTTGTTTGTATTAGAATAATAACATGAACTATCAAAATTATTAGGGATACTTTAAAAACGAGAGAAGAAAATTAAAGATATTATAATGACACTCACAGAGGAAAAAAGTAATGCTGTTGTAGCGGTACCAAGCAAAAAAAAAGATAGTTCACATTTTCACGGAAAAAGCCTAGCAAGTTATCACAGAATTTAATCAGAATATAAAAAGAAGCTGCATAACATGATCGAAAACCTAAAAAAAAATATAAGGAGCAAAACAAAAACCAGCATATCAAGTGTTACAATGACTATTTTGTACTAAAAACGTGATACAAAAATCACTACAATATATAAAAATTGGTGTTTTATGAAGTTACACAATCAATGCGTCGGTTCATAACATAAAATTGCGTTCTCCAACACAGACTTTTGTGAACTGAAACACAGGTGATTGTTGTAGTCATATAAACAGACAAGGTCTTCTAACAACACAAATGACTTGCAGTTTCTAGATTAAAATTGTGTTTATTTAAATACATTGTTGTGTTATGAAGTCACATTCTTATAACCTGTTCAGGAGTAGAACGTGATAGAAAAGAAATGCTCTTTGGCTGAGATAGTTTTCAAAGTAGTTTTTGTATAGTGTTTGACTTTTAATATGTTATGAAATGATTCACTTTACGAAGAATATTATGTGTGTGTATGTGTATATTGTGAAAAATTCAACTCAAGGATTGTGCATCATTCAACACATTTGTGTTTCGTTTGTTAGCCCATACTTTTTGTGTTGTTTTTAACTTAAATTTCTATTGTAACCATTCAGACACTATATTTGTCTTATACAGAACACAAATTGTTATTTCTAATACAAGATGAGGTCACGGATAATAGAATTATCCATGCATCTAATGCAATTAGCATATAAAGTATTGAAGAAATTTTAAGCCTACGAAATAAGACAGAATGAAACACGAAGAAACAAACTACGACGTGAAGTCATCTATATAGTGATGTTAGCCAACTCTTAAATTTCGCCCTACAAAAGTCCCACAGAAATTAAATTAGGATACGTATAAGGTAGTAGTTCAGAAATACACTCAGAAACACTATAAGAAACCAAATAAAAAGACTAAAAGCCGATAATTGGGATGAATGTTGCTCAAAACTTAACACATAGAGACCAAACAACTTCTGGTCTTACTTAAAAAGATTTACTGGAAACAATACAAATAAACACAAATAATACACTCTAAAATACAATAACATTTTAGCTAACACAAACACACAAAAAGCAGAAATATTTCGAAAACACCTTCAAATCACGTTCAAACTCCCAAACGAATCGACATTTAACACATCATTCTACAAGAAGTTAAGAACTACATTAATACAAACAAAACCTTATACACACCTGTCTTTTCAGTCGGTCCCCGAGAAGTCCAACCAGAAAGTAGTAACACTCAAGGTGACACAACACAACTGTTAAAATATACACGACTGTTCATTTTAAGTTTAATGAGAGAATATTCCTTAGTTTATATAGTGCAATTTTTCTTGTTGCTTTAATCGAGTACCGTTGCATCATATAATATCTAGTAGTGTATAGAAAGTTCTAGATTGCTGTCAAGAGTGTGTGTGTATATATATATACACACACACACACTATATAAATAAGTGTTGAAAAATTAGTAAGAGATTGAGATAGATATAGACTGGGTGATAAAGAGTTAAGCCATAAAGAATACATAGTGTCGACTTTTAATGTGTAATAAACGCAGACTGTATTGCAATAACAAAGTAGAGAAGAATAATTTATCTTTTCAATTGGGCTTTAAAGTAACTGAA
>NW_013666852.1:80245-93520 GCF_000517525.1 Limulus polyphemus | reverse complement strand
GAAACACACTTTGTGGACTTTGACGAAAAATATAATTATTTAAAGCTCTAGATTCAACTGTGTAAGAAACATTTGTATACACACCCGACTTGTGTACCGTTTGTTTATTGTTGAGATTTATAAATAATTTAAATAATTATATTTTTCGTCAAAGTCCACAAAGTGTGTTTCAGTTACTTTAAAGCCCAATTGAAAAGATAAATTATTCTTCTCTACTTTGTTATTGCAATACAGTCTGGGTCTAGATTCAACTGTGTAAGAAACATTTGTATACACACCCGACTTGTGTACCATTTGTTTATTGTTGAGATTTATCGCCAACAAGTCACATACACCTACTGTAAAGAATCACGGCCCAATAAAACCCGACAGTGGCGAACCAGCCAGGAAGCTACAGAGGTAAGAGGTGGTAGAAATAGACGTAAACAGCGGGGAAATAGACCTATATATGCACAGTTATAGTAGTGGTGAAAATATTACAAGCACACTACACAACCATTTCGACTGACTTGAATAAGTGGATAGAGAGGAGTGAGCGACCTGACCTGAAATATAGCGATCTACATCTACTAGAGTTTGCTAAAGAACAACAACAAAAGAACCAGAGAAAGAAGAGGAGAGGCAGAGAAGAGGGGATAACAATACAAATTGAGAAAGAAGAAAAGGAGAGATAGGAGAGACTAGAAATAGAGAGACTAAGAACACAAACTGGGATCACCCAACAGAAAGAAGAAGGACCCAAGAATGACAATGGGTTTAGGGACAGCTAACCAAAGCTGCCCAAATTTGATGAACAGAAAGATGACATGGATGATTTCCTGGAGTGATATGAAAGATTTGCCCAAAGTCAGAACTGGGATAAAGGCAACTGGGTAGTCTGTCTCAGCCAACTTCTCAGAGGAAAAGGCCTATGGTGTATGCAGGCATGATGTCAGAAGATGCCATGGACTATGACAAGTTAAAAGTAACGTTGCTGATATGTTATGAACTTACCAATGAAGGTTTTCGCTTGAAATTCAGAGAAGTAAAATTTGATACTGGAGAAACTGTACTTTAGTTTGTGGCACATCTACAATAATAGGTCACAAGATGGACTGACATGGCCAAGTGGGAAAATAGTTTTGAAAGACTGGCAGATCTACTAATACGTGAACAAATAACATGCCACTGTTCCTAAAGGAGAGTGCACCAAAAGACGTGGATGAGATGATCAAGCTGGCAGAACAAGGGGAGTATAACTGACAAGCCCAGGAATAAACAGTTAAATTCAAATCCAGGAGTGGCTGACCAGAAGCGGGATGCCACCAAAGGTGACAAAAAGTCAACAGACAGAAAGGAGAAGAGACACCATGCTTGTTATAAAGTGAGATACATTGTGAGTGAGTGCAAGTTGATCACCAAAATGCAACCTCAGAAAACTCCGCGTAAAGGAAAGAGATGCTATGCTTGTTATAAAATTGGGCACATTGCGAGAAAGTGCAAATTTCTCACCTACAAACAGCAGCAGAAATTTCAACATAAAGCAACTGGAGCTACCCACAGAGATAGTCCTGGCAAGAAACAAGAAAAAAATGACTGTCACCATGAATGATACTGTCAGAAGAAACAAAATGGAGACAACTTGTTAGATTCGCCACAAGAAGGAAGTGCTATTACTTAAGCAATGCCTGATTGATGGTCAGTTCAAGTTAGTAAACCGCTCAACAGTGCCAGTAGTGATTGGAGTGTGTGACAAACATTGAGAAGTGTCAACAAACCTCAAAAAGCAAGGAAACTGAAGAGGCTTCTACAATTACCACAAGAGCTCAAGAGAAGAAAAGCAAGCAGGAAATCAAGCCCCTTCTTCGAAAAGTGACACCTGTAATGTAAGTCTATGGGAACTGAAGGAAGCACAGAAGAAAGAACCTTCAGTGAGAAACTTTGGGACAGTGACAGGGAGAATGGGGAGCACAAGACTAAAGGAAGAGGACTTACAAAATAGAGGATCAAACGGGAGTGCTGTACCAGATGTACAAAGGTAGTTCTACTGGGGAAGTTAAACAGATAATAGTACCAACAGAATATTGAACACAAGTAATGAAGCAGGCCCACGAATCGAATGTGGAAGGACGTCTAGGAGCGAAGAAGATGGCAGACAGAATCACCAGTAACCTCTATTGGCCGGGGATCATTGGAGATGTGACCAGATTCTGCAGGCCACTTTACATCTGCAAGAAGACAATAAATAGAGGGAAGGTAGTGAAGGTGCCACTGGGTGAGATGTCTCTCATGGAAGAGCCATTCAGCAGAGGAGCTGTGAACCTGATTGGACTAATAGCACCTGTGTCTAACAAGGGAAACTGGTATGTGCTGACAGTAGTTGACTGTGCAACATGTTACCCAGAAGCCATAGCATAACCGAAGATAGAGACAGAGAGAGTAGCAAAAGCCCTCCTGAAAGTGTTCTTGGGTGACAGAGGAACCCAGTTAACCTAAAAACTGATGCAAGAGGTGTGCAAACAACGACAGATGTAATAGATTTTGTGAGAGAGTCAATAGAGTCTTAAAGAGTATGCTGAAGAAGATGTGCCAAGAGAAACCACGTGGCTGGGACAGGTACCTGCAAGCAGCATTATTTACTTACCAAGAAGTCCCACAATCGATTATAGGATTTCTATCTTTCAAGTTACAGTACAGAAGAACAGTACGAGTTCTAATCCAAATATTTAAAAACTTGGACAGGAGAAGGAGAGTCAGAAGTGAGGAACTCATACCAGTATGTGTTAAACCCTAGAGACTGACTGGAGGAGATCTGTCAACTCGCTCGAGAGAGCTTGTATGCAGCTCAAAACACCCAAAAATACTTCTATGACAAGAAGGCCAAGGATCTATGTTTCAAGGTGTTAGTTCTGCTACCCACAGACAACAACAAACTCACCCTGCAGTGGAAAGGACCTTTTGAAGTGCAGAAACTGGTCAACAGAATAGGATATAATGTGAAAGTGGATGGAAATACCATGATCTACCACACCAATCTGTTGAAGGAGTACTTTAAGAGGGAAGAAGACCTAATGGGTGCTGCTATTGAGGCACAGATGGACATGGCAGGTGTCATAGATGTAAAATCAGAATACAGTGACTTTGTCATAGAAGATGAAGACCTACTAGACCCAAGACCACTGAGTGGAGATGAGACATAAAAAGATGTAAACATTAGTGAAGAACTAACTCGCAAGCAGAAGAAAGAGCTACAAGATATAATATGTCAGATATAATATGCAGATATCTTCAGAGATAGTTCAGGCAAGATAGACCTTGTGAAACACAAGATCGAGACTACACCCAGATTGAAGCCCTACCAGATGCCCTATGTGATGAGATACCTGGTCAAGCAAGAAGTCGAGGTAATGTTAGAAGCCAGGATTGGTAATCATGAAGAAGAGGGATGACACAAACTGCTTCTGCATAAAAGCTGAACCTCGTGGCGAAGTTCGACTCTGAACCTATGGGCAACCCAGAGGCCATTATGGTGAAACTAGACAGGGCCAAATTCTTTACGAAGCTCGACCACAGTAAAAGTTATTGGCAGATCCCATTGGGGACAGAATCAAAAGAGAAGACAGCCTTTGTGACACCATATGTATGTTACCAGTTCAAGAGAATACCATTTGGATTAGTCAACTCAACAGTGACATTCACCATCATGATGAGGAAGATATTGCATAAAACTACAAACATCAAACATTAGACATTTTGACCCACACAGCCAGTTAGGAAAATCACTTGTAGAAACTCATAGAGTTCTTCGGGTGAGAGAGGGCAGCAGGTCTGCTCATCAGACCATCTAAGTGCTACATTAACTATTCTGTGCTGGACTTTGTTGGATTCAAGGTGAGAAACCGACAGATTACCACTGAAAAAGAGAAGGTATCACACATACCAGATGCACCAAACTATTCTGAGGTTACTGCACCACTAACTGATCTGACCAAGAAAGGCCTACCCAACAAGGTGAAGTGAAAACAACCACAGCAGATGGCATTCCAGAAGTTAAAGAACATGTTAGGAGGTTCATCAATCCTTAGAATTCCAGACATTAACAAACCTTTTATCGTTCAAGCCAATATTTCAGACGTTGGAATTGGAGTAGTATTCCTAGAAAAACTTGAAGATGAACTTTTTCTAGTAATGTACATAAGAAAAAAGCTGTTGAGTATTAAGAAGAACCACTCTGTGATCAAACAGAGTGACTGGACATCATATTTGTCATCTGGAAGTTTCAGAACTACCTCTTAGGAAAGTAGTGCATCATCCAGATGGACCAACAATCCCTTCCATGCATCCAGAGGTGCAAAATGGACAGTGCATGGCTTTGTATCTCCAGAACTATTGGTTCCGCATTGAGACCACCAAGAGACTGTATGAGTAGACGTTGCGCATGAATTGAGAAACAATCTTTGTATATAATATAGAAATATTTTAAATATTTTTTATGAAGACGGGTTTATTGTTAGATGTACATGACTTTTAATTTTAAGTTTCACATGAGAGTGTTATTTAGTTTGTATAGTGCAAGCATTAAAGTAAGTTATTTTTAGAAGCGATAATTTTGGCAAGTTTGCTTACATAACTGTTTATGAATTATTTGTTGCTTTAATAGAGTATCGTTGCATCATGCGATATCTAGTAGTGTATAGAAAGCTGTAGAATGCTCTCAAGAGTATATATATATATATGTGTTTGTGTGTGTTGGAAAATTAGAAAGAAAAAGAGACAGAGATATATGTAGACCGGGTGATCGTTAGTTTACGCATAAAGAGTGCATAGTGGCGACTTCTAAAGTGTAATAATCGCAGATTATATTTTAATAACAGAGTAGAGAAGATTAATTCGTCTTGTCAGTTGGGTTCTAAGGTAACTGAACCAGCCTATGTGGAATTTTGATGAAAAATAAAATAATTTAAAGCTCTGGATTCAACTGTGGTGATCAACTTTGTAACGAAAATTGGTATATACGTTTGACTTGTTTTAATATATTATTTTAAAACAGTTGGACTGTGTGCCGTTTATTTATTCTTGAAACTTATTGCCAAGAAGTCACACACACCTACTGTAAGGAATTGCGGCCCAATAAAACCTGACAAAAACAATTCATTAAACCAGTAACAGTACCAGGAATACAAGACTTCCTTAAAAACACAAAAAAGAAGGCTCCAGGAAATGACAAAATACGATATATATTTATTTAAAAAGGCACACCAAGACTGTACAACCATCTATCTGCTATATTTAATATATTCCTACAATCATGTTACATACCAACTGCTTGAAAGCTAGCGGACGTAGTAATGTTTCTCAAAGAAGGAAAGCCAGCAAATAAACCAGAAATCTATAGACCAATCAGCCTAACGAACTGTATTGGTAAACTACTAGAAAAAATAATTAGTTCAAGGCTTTTGGCATATCTCTAACTGACATAAAAATTACCTAAAATACAAAACAGATTAAGAAGAAAAAAAACCCTAGTAGACAATCAAGAACTAAACCAACAGCCAAGGAAGGAGGTAAAGGTCCAGGGTGTGCATAATCTTCCCAGCTCACTTGACCAAAGGAACGACTAGAGATCAGAGTTGCATATTGAGCTGGATACAGTGGTGTGCAGCGAGCTAGTCAGTTGTATGTTCACTTTAAAGAATTCGACGATGAAAAAGCAACATGGATAAAAGATTCCAATCTTTGTCCTTTCACCCATTTAAATTTTTTTTCAACTCATTTAATTTTTACTTCACGAAAAGTATATAGTTCTAGAAAAATACGGCTAAACATGAAACCTTCTTCCCTAGTTCGCATAAGACTAGACTGGTGGAATATATAAAAAATTAACAAGAATATATTAAACTCACGAGCTCGTTACTAATTTATACATTTATACACTGGATGTACATAAGGTTGCGACACAGTGATAGCTATAGGCTGCTAGATACCCTTCATTTGGCTTTGGAGTTAAAAGACTTAGTAAAGTTGATATCAGTTGATGAGCGGAAATAGTTACACAAGCAGACGTGCTGAACTCCAACTTTTGAATAATATAAAATACTTATTATAGTGATAGCTTTCCATACAAAATAATTAAAATGTTTTCAATGATTCAACAATTCACTTAATTCTAAACATCTGGTTCTGGTATCATAGTGTCCTTCATTAAAATAACATGGACTATTTTTCGTACGTATAAACATTAATAAATAAAACTTTTAAGGGCATTTCCAAATTAAAAACCACACAGATTCAGATCACTTTGAAATTCAATACTTCAAAAACTGATATCTTTTCCCAGAATGGCTTTAACAATTCACTTCACTATACAGTTGTGTGTTATCTGTCAGTCAGTCTGTAGACACTAAAATGACGACACATAAGGGATGCTTAACGTTGCAATTTTTACTGTCGGGACGTCAATAAAACGTGCGCATGCCATGAATCATGAAAAGAATTATGCACTCTGTAGACTACAAAAGAGCATGCATGATATATGAAATTTTAAAAGCATGAAATAAAAGTATTTGTTACTCTTAATTTTGGATTTAGTTAGTCTTGAAATAGAACACTTTCGGGGAAGTACATCTAGGATCTGGCAAATATGCTTGCTGAAAAGTCTAATGGAGAAGTAAATGAAAAACCCCCTTAATTATTTCTACTACGTGTCACAAGAAAACACTTTTTCACTATTTGACAGCTGGGCTATGCTTAGGAACTTACGTTTGATCGCTACTGGGGGCAGAGGCTCATTAAACACCCACTCACACACACACACATATATGAACCATACGAAAACACGCACAGAAATCATAGAAACAATTAGTATTGCACTCATCAGAATGACCGAATCCGAATGCATAAAGTTATTGGGGGGAAGGGTGTGCCTTAGCTTGTCTCCCGTTGTGCACACCCCTCGTTGACATTGTGAATTACCCATGTACCAGTAGGGTTTTGTGAAATATAACTGACCTATTGTATTCTAGTTCAATTAAGTTTTCATTTGTTTATCGAAGACGAAAGCTAAAGCTATTGGATGATGCAACGAAATGCAGAGAATGCTGCCTCAAAGTAACAGATTGTAAAACTCTAGCAAGATAGAAACTCATAGTCTTATCAAAATACTGTGGCCTAGAAAATGTTTTACAGTGTATATGGGGTTAAATTTTAAATATTGTTTTAGAAAACAGCCGACAGATGTAAACTGAGTGCAGGAAGGTTTCTGCATACGATTTTTTTTTTTTAGGGGGACACGTAATTTAAGGTAGACAAACTCTATGGTCAGTTTACTATGCTCTGGAACATTTCCTGGGACTGTTGTACTTCATATTATTACATCTTCAGAATTGTAAAAATAATTTCCATCAACTCAGTTTAGCAGGATATAGAAAACCACCATTTCAAGGTCACAAAGACGTTTTCGGTTTTTTAATATTTTAAAGCTATAATATAACACTAGTATTATTGTGTTTCCAAGTGATTGTTAATGGAAATTCATTTTAACATGGCCAGGTGGATAAGGCGCTCGACTCACGATCTGAGGATCGCGGGTTCGAATCCGCATCCCACCAAACATGCTCGCCCTTTCAGCCGTGGGGGTGTTATAATGTGACGGTCAATCCCACTATTCGTTGGTAAAACAGTAGCCCAAGAGTTGGCGGTGGGTGGTGATGACTAGCTGCCTTCCCTCTAGTCTTACACTGCTAAATTAGGGACGTCTAGCGCAGATAGCCCTTGTGTAGCTTTGCGCGAAATTCCAAAACAAAACAAACAAACATTTTAACATTATAAAATGTAAACATAGTTTGGTACCAAGTTATTGTTATCCTATTATGTTTTAAAAGATTTATATATATATTTGGCTCATCGTTTTGTTTGTATTTATCTACTCGTTCTATATTTTATTCCATTAAATTTACAACAACCAATATAACTCTTCTAAATGTTATTTTACTGTTGTTTTTAATCATGAATCACCTTAAACTTTATAAGTACTTAACAAATACAAACATAGACATTATCTAGATTTATAAGAGTAGAGACTATAACGAGCTGTCATTTGTACACTTTAAATGAGATATTATTTCAGTATATTAGTTTAGTGTTTAATTTTCTTGGTTAGGCTTTTTTTTTTCTAAACGTGTTTTAATTGGTGACTATATGTAGATAAGTCAACAAGTATATTATGATAAAAATTCGTATTTATAGTTTTAAAACTTGAAACATATCCCTAGATTTAGTGTAAAGTTTGAATTGTTAGGTATTTTTACAGTATGTAATATTGTATAAAGTCTTCACTTTTTTTGCCGTTATCAACAAACTTTCGGGTACAAAAGTAAATACATTATTAATGTAAATAGTGCCGACTGTATTCACTAGAAACTTTATACGGATGTTTGTGATCTGTTAATTCAATAATGATAAACCATTGTATGATATGTGGTTTTATTTATTATATATATATATATATATATATGCATAAGTATCTAGATTTTCATAGTTGATTTTCAGAATTTTTTTCCTTCATACTCATAGCCCAGTCTTGAAAAATCCGGACAGTCGACGGTGTTGCTGGAATGCCATGTCAATGAGACAGCCCGGCAAGCTATAAAGATAATCAATGTTGGAAAAACGGAAGCGCTTTATTTTGAAATTATAGTAAGTTAGTTATATAGAAACATTTGAAATTTATGACGTTTTGCATTATTTGAATAGGGTAAGCCATTGTTCAAAAGAATATCTCGTTTCACAGCGTTGGGCCGTGTTATGTGTTTCATTATATAGTTATTTTATGTTGCAGTTAATAAAGCAACCATGTATTTATATGCCTTCTCTTCAGATCTATATTGTTATTAAGGTAAAAGGTCCAGATATTAAAAACAATATACTTAATTAATATGAATCATATTTAGAGTACAGAGTAGGTCGAATTAAATTTGTGTTTTTAGGATGATTTGTTTCCTTATTAATAGTGTTAAAATTAAAGCAATAAGATGTCATGATAAAACATAATAATGCATTTAATATTACAGGGTTATCGTTACATTAATGTTTACTTTAGAAAGTCTAAACCCAGAACGAAAATCAGTGCAAACTGAATAACAATTGTGTAATGTGGATATATAATTAACAACATAAACAAGTACATTCTATAAATATGTACACAAACGTTAATTGGGTATTTTATTATAAAATCTCTTACATATTTTAGAACATTCCATTTATATGCGGCTATCATCTTAGACTTTCTGTGTACCAATTGCAGATCACACGTCTCGGCAGTTGGGGTACAATCAAACTAGATGATTTACGGCATCTTGTAGAATCTGGGCCAGAATATTATTGGGGCGAAAGGTAGCTCAACTTAAATATTAGATGAAATCTTAGTATTTAAGGGTAGTCGGTCATAATCGGTAAGAATATTTAAGTGCAATTTACAGATTATTCGGCCTTCAAAAGGAATCAAAGAACCTTACTCATACCAGAGAACGATCTTCAGACCATTACATTACCTTGAGAACCTGCACTGTTAGACTAACACAAACAGAGTCAAGTGCCTTTGGTTCTTTTTCCGTATTTCATTCTTCATTGGTATATAGAGAGAGAAAATGGTGAAACAAGACTTATCAGACCTACACAACTATTTACTTTCCACTGCAACTAGGTTTCGTTTTTGTGGTTGCATCTGAAATTATCTGTTTCTGGAGTGTTGTCGGCATCCTTACGACGTTTTGTTTTTGTGTGGTGTGGTACAGCTTAAGATAATGGAACCCTGACCACATACTGCAGAAAGAATTGATCTAGACACACTATGATATATTTTGCACCTGACGAGCATACCCATTTGTCTTTTCCTTTGGTCTGTTATCAGTTTCCTAGTTCTAGTTATACTTTATTTTAATTACAACTATTGACCTTTGTGAGAGATATCTCTGAATAGCCTTTCAAATAAATGGTATTTGATGATGACGCTTCTCCTGGATAGGCAGCTACTGTGATGTTTCTTTGTAAGTTGGAGAGAACCTTGATCTTACTCATTATCTTACATCTTACCAATGGTATGGCTGACAACATTTCTGCACTTAAAGGGTTCAATCACCTGACACATCAAATGATCATCCTATGCGAACTATAATGTTCATGTGGTGGTACGGAGTCCCAATTAATAACTAATCAGTATCTATCTACATAATATGTACATGCAAATTTTGGGTGTTATTAAATCACTGATAAATAACCAAGATAAATGGATTTTGAAATTGTGGCTCATAATATGTGTGTGACAGCTGTTAATTTTTCGTACATGTGTGGTTATTATTGTTTATTTATGGGTGTTATTATCTAAAATAAAGAATCCTTTGTTAATTTTCGAGCAAAAAGGTACCTTATCGTTACGTCACTATATACTTGTGATTATGACCAATTAACACCTGCTAGTTATTTCTTGTTTTGAAAAAAAAAAAAATACCAATCATCTGGTTTTTAAGGTTATACATAATTAATTATTCAATGGTTAGAACTTTTATTTTTAATCTTTCTATGCTTGTTCGAATAATCTGCTCAAAACAAGTCGTGTAATTTCTCATCTTTAATCCCACTAAATGTGGAATCATAGAACAAATACTAAAATAATATACATAGTAATTACATTCCAGACTGCGGATCAGAAGGTCTAAAATTCAAGGTGTGACATGTTGCTGAATACACTCTCCCACACTTCTAGTTGTAGGTGCGTTATAAAAGTGAGAGCCATGTCATCACAGCCGGTGGGTACTTGTCACTGGTTGACCACCGTCTATTTACTAGCTTTAAATTAGGAAAGATTATACCTGAACCTAGCCGTTTAGCCTATGTGTCACTTAAACTGTTATGGTGTAAGATACCAAATGCCCACAATCTTTATTTTTTGTTGCGGACAATTTAACAACAATAACATGTTATAACAAGAATTGTATATGGCATTAAATACTTTCATTTTTATAAAAAGTATACAAATTCAAAGCTTAAATGCAGTTAAATATCATGCATTTTAAAGCAGAACATCAATGAGATACAAAAATTGTGTATATATATATATATATATATATATATTATTTCGCTTATCCCAAACTAATGCAGTAATAACGATTTAGTTAATGGGGAACAGCAATTATGACAACAAAGTTTTATTCAACAGAAAGGGTTACACTTTGTGAATGGCGGTTTTCACCTGAATATGAAGAAAGCTACTTCTAACGATCATTATGCCTGTCCTGTTGCTCCTCCAAGTATTGGACACGGTCACATCGCTAACTGGGAGAAAACGTCCTTGTATCAAAGCATTCTTGGCCTGTCTACAAGTATCGTGTAGGTGACAAGCATTTTTTCCTGCTTTCAAAGGGGCCGTGCTTTTTGCTTGTATTGGAAGGACACAAGTAGACCGATGCATTCGTAAAAATCAGCATTAGCAGAACAAAATTTCAAAATAAGCCATATCATGAACTGAGACCAACATCAAATTCCAGAAACAGCACACCAATATGAAATCAGAAAAATTAAAGAATCCCTTCACATCAAATTACACCAACCTACGCTCAACCGATACGACAGCTTCACATTAGTAACCTCTGGGTAATCACTCTCACAAGGCTACACAGAATGAATGACGACCTAACACAATACATTCCAGATATGCTTACTCAAATGTAGAAACAAGTAGATAAGATGGAACTTTATCACATGACTATGCTAACCAACAAATATACGTCATACAGCTTAGAGAAACTGTTTTCTTATCTCTGACCGCTCGTGGTTCCACCCAAAATTCGTTTCATGATTATGACAACTTTGACTTTGATTTTCTTTCTCGGTCGGGTTTTGGGCTTTAATACCCGGGTTTTATTTTCGAAATTAAGCAATTTCCCTTCGTCCCGCACATAATTTAAAGATATTAGAGTGCTACAAAAATAATCCTGTATATTCTACATATATCAAATTTATATATTTATATACATATATTATGTATAAATATGAAAATCATTAAAGAGAAAGTTGTCAATAATGTCAGCCATTTACATGTGGAAGGCTATGACTGAAGTTGGAGGTAGTGATGACCATGTATATGTTCAACTGTAGGTGGTGAGGATTAATAAATCCTATGACAAAATTTAAGATGAAAGATATATATATAAACTGAACAAGCTTATATTTTACACTAGAACTATAAATAATGGACCACAAAAACTTAAGTTTTCGATCTTTATCACATACACAGAACTAGTTTATCTACCAGTCTTAATTTCGCTATAACTCTTAGTAATCTTTCGACCATCAACATCATATCTTCCATCGAATAGCAGTTCACGATACAAGAAACTGCACAGCAATTGTAAGCAAGATAGATTATATAGAAAACCTACAAATCATAATTCAGTATCTAAAAATGACTCTACATCTAATCAGCAAAATTACTGAAACCCGAAAAATATCAAACTTTAGTTAACAGATGAAGTTAACTTTCACAGTTATATAGATTACCCGAATTTCACAGTTTTTCCTAGACGTTGAAATAAATTAGCAACAGATATGTCTTTACATCTTCAAACAAAAATCTATGTGTCTGTTTGTTTGTCTGTCCGTTATCTAACTACTCCTAAGTCGCAAGGTCAATCTCAACCAAACTTTATGGGATGATAGTTTCAAACAAGGGGCACGCTAGTGGAGGGTTTTCTCCACCCCATTATTGCTGTTATTGAGTATTTATTATAATTGACATAAGTTAACGTGAATTACATTCATGATGGTGCCACATCCTGAGACACACACAAAAAAACTTTATTAAATTTACCATAACACAACATACACACAGTCTGGAAGGAGAGCACATAAACGTCTTAAATATCTTAGAGAGTGCATTAGCACTGTCTACGGAGGAATGTAATGAAACAAGTTGTCACCACTTTTCCAATAATATACAAACTCAGCTGAAGTTTCTACTCCAACAGCCACCTTAAGGTTGACATGAAGAGCCGTTTCTTGAGTTATACCCACTTCCTACTTTGACCTGTGGCCTCTCAACTTCGACTTGTAAGACACTTCTGTGGCCAATGACCATGAATTAATTAATAACGTGAAAAACTGTGCAAATACATTAAGAGGTGGTTGTTGAAAGTGGGTAAAAGAAAGCACCCCTACCACCACTGCTTTGGCGGTTACCTTTTCATACAAAGTCTCTCTGATCATCTTATAGTGTATACATATTTAAGTATGCAGATTTTGTTA
>NW_013666852.1:68118-80235 GCF_000517525.1 Limulus polyphemus | reverse complement strand
CAGACATCGGTCTTGTTTAACAAAATCTGCCTACAAGAAAATCTGTCACCAAAGTACACCAATATTTAAGTATATACATATTGAGTTATTAAAGCTTATACAAAACTTTGGTTAGGCAATAATGAATATTGTAATGATATGTTATGTTATAGGATTTTTGTCTTATTTATTGTAGCTTCCACCTGCACATTTTATTTTATCTACCTCAGCTTTGTATAACATAATGGGGTTTCTCATCTACTGTACCAAGTCTATCTACTTTCATTTGCAAAATTAGTTATTTGAACAAACAAATGGCTTACCGATGGGATTGCTACTCTCATCATTGCTCAGTGCCATTTAAATTGAATAATTTGAAACCACATCCCTACAGACAAGTACACTAATTCCCAAGATATGAAAGTGCCATTTGGTCACACACAGATAAACAACTTTTCAAGACTAAAGTCCATCAACTCAAATATGGAACTTACAAAGTAAATAGAAGAAAATAGAACTCTGCCATTTACAGACAAGATGGTAACCTCACTACTACAATATATCAAGAAAATCTCACGCACACAAATAGGCATTTGTACTACAAATCTAACCCTTCAAAGGTTGTTGAATGGGGAATAATTGTGAGTATATGATTGATACAGCCAGAACATTCTGCACTGAAAACCAAATTGAAGAATAACTTAACATCACAGCAATATTCTTTTCAAAATAGCAGTTACTCTACCAGCTTCATGTCAGCATCCCAAAAAAAAAAGAGTTCCCAGCCCCAACAACAAGACAAATACAAAACCAAAATTAGTTTACCATACATCCTTGAATTAGGCGATAAATTCGAGATGTTATGCCCTCAGTTCAACATAAAGGTTTCTTCCAAATATGAAAAAAAAATTACAAAACATTCTAATACAAGTTAAACAACCCATCAATAATTTAAAACAAAAAGAGCTAATATACAAAATATTGTGTTAATTCAGAAATACATATATATGGTACTTTTCAGCCCATGGCTTTACCTCAAAGTATTTATTCAAGGCCTGGAAGTTGAATTATACCAAGGTATGGAGCGTGCTTCTCTCCTAACTCTTACCAAGCTTGTAATAAAAGGAGACCGGACACAAATGCAATAAATCCAAAATCTTTATTTTCACGAACATGCACAATACAATTCAAACGAGTATCAACATTATAAAGTGTCTCTTGGATATGTAGAATTGACTAGAGGTGTGTGTAAAACCTTTTTTAGTTTCTGTAACTAGTTCAATATGATCCCCTTTGTAAGGTAAGTAAAGTTAAAATAAAACAACCCTGACATGTTAATTGAAAATAAAAATATACAATCCAAAATCTAAATCTCATCATCATCATCATCTTAGCATTTTTCCATTTGACTTGGGGGACAATTTGAAGTCCTCTGCTTTCATTTGTTCTGATTTATCACAGCATCTTCATCTTCAACACCACATATATCCACGTTTTCTGTAATGGTGTTGAACCATCTCTTTGTTGTCATTTGTCCTCGATTTTCATCGATCTGATGATGTTACCTTAGCAAACCTATAAAAATCTCATGAGGCAGCTTCCTTGTATCATTTCTATTACAGCTGTCACATTTATGTTTTCTCAGATGTACATATTGTGGATTCAATTTTTCTTGGAAACTGCACACATCAACTGCAATATTCTCATAACTGTCATATATATAATGTTATGTACATGTTTTTCTTTAATTGGCCCACATTCATCCAAATAAGTTGTGATTGGTTGGAACTTTGTTTTGTACACCATTCTTTTCAACTTCAAAGGCATCTTTTGGTCACATATGGCTCCAGCTACTTCTCACCATTTCATCCATCGTCTTGTTATCCTGGTTTAAACGTCTTTCTCAATGTTTCCATGGCTCTGAATTGTTGATCCTAGATATTTCACTTTTTGTGATCACACTGTGGGTTCTCCACTTTTTTAGGCATCATGACAAAAACTACATTCTACGGTTTTTATCATATTTAACTTCTGCTTTCACTAAATATAACCACATCATCCGCATACAGCATGGTACTGGTGCTTGTTCTTGGATCTTTTCCATCACTATATTGAGAAATAAAATGAATAAGTAGGAACTCGAAATGGATCCTTGGTGCACTCCCAGTACTATTGGGAAGTTCCTTGGGTCATCTATAAGAGTTCTTACGTATGTTTAACAATCTTTATATATGTCAATAATGAGTCTGATATACTTTTCTGGAATTCCCTTCTTCTCAAACTACCCAAGTCACTTCTTATAATACTTGTTTTACGTCTTTTCCAAGCTCTTCCTCTTTTCTCAGTGTTTATCAACCACAATTCTCAGGGGAATTATCACATCCGTTGTTGAGTATCCCAGTATAAATCCAAATTGATTTTGTGAGATTGACCTTTCTTCGTGGATTCTTTTATGTATTATCCTTGCCATAACTTCATTAAGTGACTCATCAGTTTTAATCTTTGATAATTCCCACGTGGTTCGACGTTGACCTTTTCTTGTAGCTTGTAGGTCATCTTCTATCCATGTCTGGTTTCCAATTTAATATTGATGTTTTGCACTTCAGTTTTTTCCCTGACAAAAACCTGCTTTATTTTGTTCTTCACTTCTCTATATGCTACCATATCTTCATCACTTTTCGATTTTTGATATTTTCCAAAAAATATTTTTTTTTACTTGATAACAGTTTGGAGATCATTGCTCCACCACCACATATCCTTATCAATATGTACACCTCTTTTCGATTATACTATTATTTTAGGCACTATCAACTATAATGCTTCATACATTATTCCCTTCAATATCTTGTGGGTCTACTTCAATCTCATTGAAGCATGACAACACCCTTCATTTGAAGGCTTCCTTTTCCTAGCCTTTTCTCTTCCTCTACTTGATCTTGGACCTTGTTTTGGCTTTCCCATTTTTTGCTTTTCTTCCTCGCATTCCATATTCATCACTAGCATTTTGTGCTGTGTTGTGAGGCTTGTGACGGATTTACTATTATATATTTGTTTTAATGTCGATATTTGTTTAAATTGAATTTATATTTAGAAATGTACATAACATATACTGTTAAATATGTATTGGGCCCGGCATGGCCAAGTGGTTAGGGCGCTCGACTCACAATCTGAGGGTCGCGGGTTCGAATCTCCGTCCCGCTAAACATGCTCGCCCTTTCAGCCGTGGGGGCGTTATAATGTGATGGTCAATCCCACTATTCGGTGGTAAAAGAGTAGCCCAAGAGTTGGCGGTGGGTGGTGATGACTAGCTGCCTTCCCTCTAGTCTTACACTGCTAAATTAGGGACGGCTAGCGCAGATAGCCCTCGTGTAGCTTTGCGCGAAATTCAAAACAAACAAACAAACAAATATGTATTGTGAAATTCCCGCCTATTCTCTAAAATTGTAAAAGATTCTAGAATGTAAAAATCAACAATGTATGTGTGTACGTAAACGCTAGTGTAGCATTTTTATTGTTGCATAAGCTGAAGTTTTGAGAAACTCGCCACACGCCTATAAATATAACCAACGTAACGCGCCTAAAAACAGTATCTATTATTGACTTGTTATAGTTGGTGTGTTATAAACTTCAGAAGCTATAACTTGTTATAATGCTTATTAATCGGGACATTTTAGATATTTGACCAAGAACATTTATAAATTTCGAACGTTACAAACCATTTAACACCAGTGAATTCACAACGGGCATTAGTACTTTTATGTCATCAGTGGCTACAAAATCGGCGTGTGATCAGTGAAAACCACAGAGCTAGCTAGCTCTCTATTAAGTGAATTGTACGTAGGCCAAATCGAAATTAACTCACTCATCGTAAACCCTCGATAGGAGTCATAAGACATCAAAGAAGTTCCAGACCAGAAAGAATATTCGATATTGTTTGTAAGTTCGAAAAACCTTTGTATATAAATCATTGTTTGTAATAACTATTTGTAATAACCATTATTGAGAATTGTATTATTGTTTGTATATTAAAATATATTTGTATTAAAAAAGAAAACTGTGTGTATTAATCTTGTTGGCAAATATCATAAAATGGGTATATATATCTACATTTATTTAACTACTAGATCTAAATTTCTATTTAACTCAGTTTAGGCTATTTGAAATTGTAATACGTAACAGGCTCTTTCTAGGTATTACCTTATAGTATTTCATTTTTATTTTGCTTCTGTTAAGTAGCATGTAGTCAGTTTGACTACTAAAGTCTCCACTCTTGTAAATTATGGTATATTCTGAGGTCATATACCATTGCTACATTCACGATTATTTCACCTTCTACATTAATCATTCCATTTTCATGTCCTCCATGCACTCTTTCTAATTCTTCTCTCTGGTGACCAGAATGGCTGCTGAGATCACCTCAAATTATTGTTGTCTCTGTTTTCAATGCTTTAGAAGAGTTCATTTAATTTCTCTTAAAATGTGTTTTTATCTTCATCATCAGATCCAGCTTGTGGCACATAAGTCGTCTTTGTTGTAGTATACTCCACACCCAGGAAAAGTCACACGGACATGAGCCTGTCACTCGCTTGTTTGACCTTAACAATGCTATTCTTTAACTCTTTACAAATTATAGTGCTTACACTGTTATTTCCAGATACCCTTTCATTATACAGAAATTTAAGATCCTCTCCAATTTCTATATTTTTGAAATCTATCCAATGTGTTTCTTGAATGCATGCAGCTTGGATCTTACATTGATTTAGGGTGTCGGTTAAATTATGACTCCTTTCTTTTAGTGTTTCGTTATTCTGTGTTGTGAAACATAGTTTCTGGACTAACTTGTTTGGCCTTACCTGTCGTTGACATGGCAGCTCTCACCTAATTTTTATAGGAAATGGGTGTTTTCCCACACATTGGTTCTGGGGATGGTCTAGTGATTATTCCATTCATTAAGGACACGTCGTAGTTTTTTCTTTAGTTTTCTGTGCCAATTGTTGTGTAACGAACTGTCCTCAATGACCTGGAGGACTGGAGGGTTCCTTGTTTGTGTGACTTCTACCTGTTGACCAGTCTGGCCAGGGGGACCCTATCAGCAGCTGTGCTACAGTTGGCATAACTCTCATGTCCATGGAAATGCCGGAGCTCTTGTCAAAATGTTAAGGTCATGCAATCCCCAGACAGAGACAGATGCTAAAACCTATTAGTTTAAAGAAAAACCTACCCTTCGTAGAAGTCAAAATCTATACTGAAATCCAAAACCACAAGTTCACTAATGGTGAATGTCAATTCTAAAACCAAATTTTACTTCTAAAAACAATATTAGAATAAAGATCCAAATGGACAATTAAACGAATTTGCTAAGAGGAAACATTAATAGCAAAGTTAGAGTTTACTAAAGTCTTAAGGTCTCTCCAAGTGGAATCTAGAAGCTAAAGGGAGAAGTCTGCTAAAATTATGTTACACAGGGCAAAACACAGGGAATAGTTGCACACAGCTCCATGTTCAAGGAGCTGCCTATGCATTCATGGCATAAAGTGTGAAAATGGCGTGGCAGCCCCCAGCTGTTATCCAATTTATCAACAAGAAAAATAAATATCTCTCTCACAGTACTATAATTTATCTTTCTCACTGGAGAACATGGAAAATAACGAAAACACACTAGCAAATGCAAATGTCGAGTAACTTACTGAAGTGTCTTACTGCTTCCACTGAGAATGATGAAAAATAAAATAATTTAAAAAGTTTTCATGCACTACACCCTCATCATGTTCCTTTTAGGCCATCTCTTAATTCTAAACTTACCAAAAAAAAAACAACAACAATCCAAAACGCAATTTTATACTGCTCAAGAGATTGAAATAACTCCTCTTTGCTTCACTAAAATCACTTTACCCACAACACTTACATGTATACAAACAAATTCAACATTAAAATACAAGGCACTATAAGAAAAACAGTTAAATCATCTACCACTTTTAAGAAGTGGTAGTTTAACAAACTACAGTTGCAAAGTATGAAATAAAGAAGCCTAAATTATATTAAAATATCCTTTAACAAAGAGAAACACAGAAGAAATTTATCCCCTTTAAGAGGGGATAATTAACAATAATTCTTTTATTTAAAAAACACAGAACAGGACGACTAAACTCACACTCTAAAAAACATTTAACACAAATTTCAAACAAAACAGATTCAACAAAAATATCAAAAGAACTTTAAATCTAAACCTTACATTAACTGAACTCAAACACTAAAACCTACAAATATACTCTAAAAACAAATGATCTTAATACTAAAGATAATAAAATATACACATATACATTATACAAATTGAAAACCTTAAACAGGAACATTATGAATACTTTGATGTGTACATTATACAAAATGATTATTTGTTTTGAATATTGTACAAAGCTAGTCATCTATAATTTATCAGTTATAGACTAAAGGGAATGTAGCTAATCAAAAATATCCTCCGCCAACTCTTGGGCTACTCTTTTTATTAATACATAATGGGATTGACCATCAAATTATAATGCCCCCAAGCCTGAAAGGACGAGCATGTTCGGTGACGAGAATTCGAACCCATGAACTGTAGATTACAGGTCAATCACCCTAACCACTAGATCATGCCAGATTGCTATAAAATATGCAAGAATACCTTCAAAACTAAAATTAATACAAATGAGCATATATATATATACTGTACAAATCAAAACCTTAATCATAAACATTTATACACTGAGCAAGGAGAAACTTAAATGCTAAATTAAATAAGCGCACATATATATATATATATATTTATATATATAATTTAGATAAATTATATACATTCACAAAAGATTTACTGATAATTTAAGATGGAAAAAACATTCCTGACAGCAAATTCCCCAATGCACTCTAATTTTTTTGTGCACCACGATGATCTAGCAGATAATATCTCTGGCTATCTTAAGAGTCTTCCAGGTTTGTGCCAGATTCTCTCAGAGATAATGCCTCCCCCTCAGTGGCACAGTGGTATGTACATTGCTATAAATCGGGTTTCGATACCCATGGTGGACAAAGCAGAGATAACCCATTGTGTAGCTTTGGGCTTAACTTCAAACAAACAAACTCATAGATAATACCTTTCCTCCTCCTTCACCCAAGTTGGCGGCTCTTTGCAATTCAACAGCTGGTCTTCCTCATGGTTACACAATACCCAGGCATCTGCCCATTTGGTTGCCTAATATTGGCAATTACACTCTAACATCATTATCTTTTGGAGTGAGAGCTGCTGTTTACCTCTATTGAGTGATTTGTGGGAAGTGCAATCTTTTCCATCTCTGCCTCTAGAGTCACCAAAGGAACTGCTGTCATTGATGTTTCCATGCCCTATTGCACATGATAAATGTTGCCATCACAGCTAGCTATTGGTGCTTCTACTATTGGTTAAATTGGGATCATAGATGAAAGAATTGGATATGTGGAGTGACCTTCCTGCTTGATGAATCTCTTCTGTTGATAAAATTATGGGAAGATCTTGCAAGGATGAATCATGCTATGGTCCCTTCCATACCAGTTGTTCTTCTCTACAAAATATTTTCCAATGAAGCATTTATACTTTTTCCCCTGGTGATCTATCATATCTTTCTTGGACCTGGATTTCTTAGCTTTCTGGATGGATCCAGCATGAACTGTTTGGTTGGGTGGCAACCTGGACATTCTGTCTGGACCACTAATAGTGAGGTGAGGTTTTATAATGTTTCAAAGTCCAGAAATTTAACCCCATAGTCACAGTTTCCAGAGCCCACATGTCATATTAAATGTCAAGCAATGATGCATCTTCATCCATAGGCTCTGATAACATAAAGGTAAGGACGGTCCCAAGTGTAGAAGGCTATGCTGGAAACTAAAATGCCCATAAAAAACAATAGAAATGTATCGTCATTATTTCGTTCCTTTCTACAGAAGTGATTGGGTAGTTTTCTGTAACATTGACAATACTGGTAACTCCAGCCGGAAGATTTAAAAAGGGGCTTAGCCAGATAGGTTAAGAACTTGATCTTAATTAGCGAATGTCATGTGTGAAAAGGCAAAGTCAAAATAACTCTGATAGGTCAGAAAAGCTGAGAGTGTGGGTTGCTTATAATGTCATAGTTCCGAGAATACTTCATCCTGAAAAACCTATCAGTACAAAATGTGAAACACCAAAATAAACCTGTGGTCAAGCTTTGTGTCTTTAGGTTTACGTGTGCTCACACTTAACTTGCTTGTAGAACATGATCCCTGCAACCTGCAAATTTCAGTCAATGCAGGCATACTTGGGACTCGAGGTCGAAGGTCACCTCAGGCTTGATGATGGTCCACAGTTAGCGTGTAACCATGTTACACTTTCTCCACTACCATCTGATTATTATACCAACAGAGCCTAGGATTGGTAGGAATGACATGCCCATACTAATGACTAATATAGATCAAACACCACTTAGGTACTTACCTGACTCTTCCAACTCTTCCTCCTTTTCCATGCAACTTTCTTCAGCTACAAGTTCAGCATATAGGAGAATAACTGCATTCTGTATGAATGTGTGTTACATCGTGCCTCTAATTAGGCACAAAGTTTGGATTTTGATGCATTTTAACTGACTAGGTACTGAGAAGTGTTAATAATTTATTCAGAAACCTGTGCGCTTTGGAAATATTTCAATCTGCATGATTGAAAATATTTCACATAACAATTAAAACATTGGGTACACCAAGTTTACACTTGTGTTTATTGATACTGTTTGTAAATTTTGTTCTCCAGACAAGTTCATTTCAATCACTCACACATCAATTCGATCTGAATGAAATGTTACTGGCCAAAATTTACAAAACATTGATTAAGCTGTGTTTTTCTGCAAATATGGCTTAAGCCTATCAATTACTCCCATCTCTTCCTGCAAGATACTGCTGAATGTTTCAATGTAAAAACTGAACCATCCTTAAACATGCATTAACCCTATCCAGAATGGCAGTGTGACATTGTGTCATCCCTGTTTGTTTTGTTCTCTCACTGAAAATGCTTAACCTAATTGCATGAAATTTGATGCACACTTTCTACATAATATTTAGTTTGTGCTTGAAAAAATTATGAAATTTCGTTTAGTATTTGTATCATATTTTGTGAATTTTCGGAAATTTTGTTTGAAATACTGTGTTTCTTGTGCTGTTGTTTTTAAAACAACATCAAACATACTTACTTTCATTTTAGAGTTTCTTTCTTTGTGTGTGCCTAAACCCATGTCAATGTATTTGATAGTTTATTTTTCAATTAGTTGTGCATGTGTTACTCTATTAAAAGCATACTCATTTTTTCGTCTGTTCATACAAGCATTTACGTACAAAAAGTAACTATTACAAAATATGAAATGAAATAAATGAAATTGGATTTTTTTTAAATACTACTGAATAGAAAGTTTCATTTTATATATCCAGTTAGGTCTAACTTGTGTTGTTTTCAACAGCTATTTATCTTTACCTATTGGAGCATTTATGTAGCCGCGAAAATAGCATAGAACACCAAAGGACAGGAAAATTGTTGACCAGTACAAACACAACTTGCACTCGAATTCTAGGCATACTAGACCTACACTGATAAATCCAATTTTTTTTCGACTATTTTTTTTGTTAAGCTAAATTTCTCTCTGATACTCATCGTTTGTTTTCAGTAACTAAGTAATTCTTGTACTTTTATGTGTTGTTAAGTATTAAGAAAATTTTAACACACAAATAAAAAGGTTTTTTTGTCATTTGAGTAGCTTACATGTTACAGAACATTTAGCTTACCATACTCGCTAATCCTAAATATCCTTACCTTATGTGTTCTCACATACGGATATTCCTGTAGTTTTAAAACAAACATAATATAGCAAACAAAAAATACCTTACGTACATATAATCACAAACCTATACTGACATACATGTAGTAGGTCTCCAACTTTCACACATGATCACATACACTAGTAGCTCTTGTAAGATTGACCCAGGCATGCGCAGTGTTACCATAGTTATATAAGGGGCTCGTAAAGCAAGAGTCGCAACACCCATTTAGTTGTTGGTTTCTCAAATAAACAGTTTATGGCAGAACATAGCTATACTAGACTGTAAAGCTAAAACTAATTTTCATTCCGTCACTACCTTGTACATCAATACACCTTAACATCAACTTAGCTAAATACAATAGTCAACAGTAAATGTGCATTCATTGCTAGGGACGACCATCGAGCAGGGACCACTGGTACTCTGTATTGCTCCACACCAGTCGTTCCACTCATGATAATTGGCGTCACAGCACAGAAAACATCATTATCCTTAAGGAAACAAGACCTATATCATTAATACAATCATCCAATCCACTTTTTTTCCTTGTGGATAGCACAACTCCCCAAGTGTGCATGGAGGGGTTATACACAGTAAAGTGTACAATAGGGTCTATTTTCTAGAAAACCCAATGGCTTGTTTGGCATAACTGTCTTTACTCTAATCATAGAATGCAATTTTCACTTGGAAAACCATTCAGGAACTTATAAAGCTACACTGCCTCTACTATGATAAGGGAATGCAATTTTCACTTTTAAAATCATTCAGGCGCTTGCAAAGCAAAGGTCGCAACACTTATTCAGTTGTTAGTTTCTCAGTCAAATATTCCAGCTGTTGTATGAGTTATAATTGGACAATTCAGTACATATATAGTATCTTAAATTGCCACCGATGGCTCATAAAACAAGGGTCACTAAACTCTTTCAGCTTTTGGTTTCTTGACCAACACCTGTCCTAACCATTTCATGAGTACCATTTGTATCATGCATTTTGTACATGATATCTTACATCACTATCCGAGTCCTTAGAAAGCAATAGTTGCTAAGCCCTTTCAGTAATTACTGGCACGACCAAATGGCCATCCTGATTAGCTTTATAGTTAAACCCAGCCATAACAATCACGAAGTTGTCAATTGTGACATGTCCGAACTTTCCAACACCTCTTTAGGTGCTTCCTTATCTGACTCGTCAAACAGAGCCAGATAAGTACTTTCATCTTTCTTCTCATCAGCTGAGCTAAAATGCTCTATGAATATCTTGTCTTCCTTGACTATTGGCCTTGAATTCTGATTACTGACCAAACTATGTCGATCCATAACATATGGTCACAGCTTATCTACATCTTCATGTTGAAAGGTCCTCTTCTTGACTATTTTATTGTTGCCCAAATCCAAATTATTTTTACACAAACACAAAACAAACATAATACAAAACAATGCAATTTATTCACAAATGGTGTGGCAGCTCCTAGCTATTATCCAGTTCGCAAACAAGAAAAACAACTGTCTTTTTCATAATACTACAATTTATCTTTCTCACAGGAGAAAAAGGATAACAACGAATAGTGAATACACGCGCCATGTACATTAGTGAAAGGGAAGTTGAGTAACTTACTTGAGTGCCCTACTGCAGCCAAACTGAGAATTATAAAAAATATAATAATATTAAAGGGAAGCTAAAAGAATATAACTACATAACTAGACTGACACATCCAGAAAAACCAGCATTGGCAGAACATAATTACAAAATAGCCCATATTACGAGCTGAGACCAACATCAGGATACAGCTCGCCATAAGAAAATTAAAGAATTTCTTCACATGAAATTAACCAACCTACACTTATCAGAAACCTCGGCTTTGACATAGGAAAATTAAAGAATTTCTTCACATGAAATTAACCAACCTACACTTATCAGAAACCTCGGCTTTGACATAGGAAAATTAAAGAATTTCTTCACATGAAATTAACCAACCTACACTTATCAGAAATCTCGGCTTTGACATCAAAAACCTCTGTACAACCTCTCTCATCAAACTGTATAGCATTATTCAGCATTGGATACATTGCTCTCCCTTGTTTACAGTCGAACAATATATACATACACCACCTCTAGCGACGACATCATTTATCGTCTACCTCTTTTTCTTATCCAGACATTATCAGATACAGGGTCCACCAAAAGAAGTGTAGGGATTTTGTATACTTAGATTTTCCTTGGCCCGGCATGGCCAGGTGGTTAGGGCGCTAGACTCGCAATCTGAGGGTCGCGGGTTCGAATCCCCGTCACACCAAA
>NW_013666852.1:59529-68108 GCF_000517525.1 Limulus polyphemus | reverse complement strand
GTGTACTAAACAAATTGTTATAGTTTTCACCACCATAACAAGTGGAAGACAAACAGTGCCTTAATTTTCTCTAGCTTAACTTGCTCTCAGATGTGTACTTAACAAATTGTTGTAATCTTCACCGTAAAAAGTGGAATAGAAGCAGTGGCTTAATTTTATCTAGCATAATTCCCTTTCAAATGTGTACTTAACAAATTGTTATAGTTTACACTGTAACAAGTGGAAGACAAGCAGTGGATTAATTTTCTCTAGCTTAACTCGCTTTCAGATGTGTACTTAACAAATTTTTATAGTTTTCACCACCATAACAAGTGGAAGACAAACAGTGGCTTAATTTTCTCTAGCTTAACTTGCTCTCAGATGTGTACTTAACAAATTTTTATAGTTTTCACCACCATAACAAGTGGAAGACAAACAGTGGCTTAATTTTCTCTAGCTTAACTTGCTTTCAGATCTGTACTTAACAAATTATTGTAGTCTTCACCGTAACAAGTGGAAGACAAACAGTGGTTTAATTTTCTCTAGCTTAACTTGCTCTCAGATGTGTACTTAACAAATTGTTGTAGTCTTCACCGAAACAAGTGGAAGACAAGCAGTGGCTTAATTTTCTCTAGCTTAATTCCCTTTTAGATGTGTACTTAACAAATTGTTGTAGTCTTCACCGTAACAAGTGAAAGAGAAGCAGTGGTTTAATTTTCTCAAGCTTATCTCGCTTTCAGATGTGTACTTAACAAATTGTTGTAATCTTCACCGTTCTTCTATTCCCCTTTTGGTGAAGACTACAACAATTTGTTAAGTACACATCTGAAAGCAAGTTAAGCTAGAGAAAATTAATCCACTGTGAAAGTGAGTTAAGATAGAGAAAATTAAACCACTGCTTGTCTTCCACTTGTTACGGTGAAAACTATAACAATTTATTAAGTACACATCTGAATGCGAGTTAAGCTAGAGAAAGTCAAGCCACTGCTTGTTTTCTACTTCCTACAGTAAAAACTATAACAATATGTTAAGTACACATCTGAAAGCGAATTAAGCTAGAGAAAATTAAACCACTGCTTGTCTTCCACTTATTACATGGGTGGAGCAAAGGAAATTTACTTAATTTTCGAACATTGTGGTCATTAAATCCCGAATCCCTACCAATATAGTCTTTTTTTTTGGTTTGTTCAGATCAACAATGACTTTGAAAACAGGCAGAGTTTCTTTAAAGCCAAAACTCTATAATGTCAGAAATACCTTTGAAATAACATTTTTATAATCCCTTTGAAAACAAAAAAATTTCAAGCTAACTACGTATTCCTTTGATAGATTAGCGACTATAATCAATACACATAACTTCTGAGAACTTCATTACAACAGCAATTACTATTATAGACTTTCCTCTTTGGGAATACAAATAAGGGGTTAAAATAATTGAAAATGAAACAAAAGTATGTAGTCCATATCGCAATTCCACCCCGCCCCACCACGATCTCTGTGGGGATGAAGTCCGTTAACAATATACTTTTCTTTACAACAATGTTAGACACTTCTTTCTATTTTCTAGTTTTGCTATCATGTGATTAAACTTGTTTTTGTGTTGCAGTTTCTGCGATAAAAGTCATTCATTAACTAATTTTTTCAAGTCACGTTTAAGTATCACAAGATATTCTATTATTCTGTGAATGAAAACCACAGAAGCTCAATTTTTATACAAATATACTGAAATGCAGGCCAGAAAGGATAAAACGACCACCTTTATTGAAGATATGAACGTTTTTAAGTATGTTATTATTTTATTTGAAAAATATATATAACTCATAACTAGCCTAGGAATAATATGTATAGAGCACCCTATCGCACATTTCTTTTAACTTATTACATAACACTTAAACTGCTCGACATTGCTAGGTACTGAATGTAATATTTTAATTTGTGTGTTAACTTTTGTGTGTATTATGTAAATGTATATCTAGCCAAACTGACTTTATTATTTGTTAGAGTAATGACGATGTCCTAAGTTAGTAATGTATTTATTAACCATATATTTATTTTTCTTTGTTACAGAGGTGTTCAAAAAATTCTTCGTTTGAAAAACGCATAAGATTGCTCAAACCGGTTTTCTTTGTTGATCATAGGAAAGGTTAGTTCTGTGTTATATTATTTACTATAAGAAATTTCTTATTTGTTTCAATATGCATCTTCCAAACTCTTCATTATCGTATTAAATTCTTATTTAATCTGAAATATAATATGTAACTTTATCGGCTTTGAAAGTAAAGATATGAAACTGAAATGCATTTATTATAAAAAATTTGTTAACGAAATTAAGGAAATGTTAAGTGTTGTCTTTAAAACCAAAAAATGAGCTACTTATTCTTTTAAAGAAACAAAAGAAAAGTAGATTATAAAAATACTTAACATTCAAAGAAAGTATGTATGTACATATAGGTATATGCATCTTACCAGTAAATAAATATACACTCCCCGAGAATACTAATCGACATCATAATCCAAGATATATATATAGGTATTGCTCGGTAAGGAACAGAGATTGACTTCGCCATTACAAAACTTTCTTGATTATTATTGATGGTTTGCGTTTGCCAACTTCGTACTTCTTACAACAAATCTACGATTCATCAAAACCCATAAATCCGCTGCCAAACTGCAAGTAGACAAAACACGAAGACTCAAACATGTTGGTACTTTTGTTCAACCACTTAGATCTGAAGATTTCACCTACCTATTCTCTCCATGGAATTCAAGTAAATTGTCATTCCCCAATAAGCAATACCAGCCTAGAAAATACATTTCTAAGAAACGCGATCTTTCTGTCACTACCTCAGAAAGTTAAACAAACATTAGAAAAATATATTTCAACTGAGTTCCCTGGTTGGTAAGCGGTAAGTTTACGAACTTACAACATTAAGATCCAAGTTTCGATGCCCAGCAGTAAACAGAGTGCAGACTAACTTATTGTGTAGCATTGTACTGATAAGGCAACAACAATAACTCCCAACTGAAATTTACGCTGTTCAGAAAATCACATCCCTAAAATCTTGAACAGTGGACAGGCTTGACAACTATCCCCTCAGAAACGTTCTTTGAACCATCTGTAAAAAAAATTTTTAAAAATGCGGCAATATTTCTGTTATGGTGTGAGGTGGCATTTGAAAAGCTAGTCGATCACAGCTGGTGGTATTTGAAAGGATGGTCACTGCTGCTAGAAACGTTATAATTTTCAAGCAAGTCTTTTTACGTGCTAGTGACCAATACAAGGCAATGATGGGGCTCTTGCTCACTCAATCATTCATAAAAGAGTGGCGGGATACTAACTCTCTACCATGACCAGGTCAGTAGATGAATATGATTTCTATCAAATGTGGTCCATCCTTAAACGTTCCCTGTCAAATTTTTCTAAACATACAACTTCTAAGGAAACTCTCATCAAGTTCATCGCTAAAATGAGAATGCAGTCACACAGGCTTAGATTTCGTAGAGTACGATGTGTAACCGTTTTCTATCTTACATATAGCACAGGAAAATCCACTAAATACTTGTAATCTTGTACCATTGGTTTCATGTTTTTTATTTGATAAAAAGGCATTCTTTCTGGAATGGGTGTACATTTATTTATTGGTAAATTGTGTATATATGTACATATATTATCATTTCTAGAAATTTTAAATACCTTTTTATATATAATTAATTTTATGAAATTATTAGGATTCAAGATATACGAGATTATCGTATGTTCTTATTTTCCCTGTGATAGTGTTTGTTACATGTTTCAGTTAAAACGACAAGGCATAAAAAAAGACATTTTGATTATGTCAACGTCTATCTATCGCTCTGCCATAACCATAATATCAAGCTACAATTATAACTGTAAAAACATCATTATGTAGACTCTAATATTTCATCCTGTATTATAAGGTTCTGTTCTACCTGGAGGTTCCTTTCAAATCAACATTACTTTTAAGTCAGGTGAGTCAGGGATATTTAAAGAGACGTGGGAGATACAGGCCTTCCACTTTTCAACAAAAACTAAAGCTATTTGCGTGGCTCTGAATGGTTTGGCAACTGAAACTGATGAAACAGTTGCAAAAGAACAAAAAAGGATAGAGGTAGGTGTGACGCTTCTACAATACGTCCTTCTTTATCTGTTAAAATTGGTGTTTTTTATTTACCTATTAACAATAAGTTCACATTTATGATTTTAGATTATCACATCTTTGTGAAAGAAGTAAACGTTCCGTGAAATGTTTTAAGCAAAGATATATAAACACTCATTTATGTGGGATTAAAAATCTGTGGGTAATGTTAAATAAAATTTGTAACCATGAAAGTTGTGCCATAATTAAAATATATACTAAAGCTAAATAATATGTCCTATTATATAATATATAATATTTTCTTTGTTCTGGTAGCTGTTAGATCAGCGATGTCAAAAACCAGACAAAATGTACTGTACAAAATGATTTTTTTCTTAACCCCTTTTTATCAGCGTTTATACACTACCAAAAACAACTTGTCACAGTTGTTTCTTTCCGAACTGATAAAATAAAGAGTAACTGTGCACAACTGGAATACAATAACATTTTTTTTTCAGAATTGATAAAAAAAAGTCAAGACACAATACCGAAATACAACAACCACTGTTTCTTCAGAAATTACAAAAATAGAGTAAAAATAAATATTAATTTATAATTTAGCCATTTTAATTTTATCTGTCAGTTAATTTTGTTTTATTACAGCTAGAAATCCTAACAAAGATACCAATGTATATCGAAACACTTGTTTAAATCTATGAAATGAATATTTTGTGTTATTATAATATTTAAAGAAATATTAATCTATAATATTTCATTATTTAATGTTAATCAATATGATTGAGACAATAATATTGGTTCAACTAAGTTGAAATAATCAAGTTTTTGACACATTTTTTTTTTAATTTATAAATTATCTTGTATAGCAAACTAGACTTGAGTACATTTTACTAATGAACTGACAGTTTTTCTGATATTAAGAGCCTATAATATACATAACCCAACTATGTAGTAATTACTCTTTCCAAGATGGTTTTAACACATAGAATAGCCCAGAAGGTTGCCTCTCAACTAGTTGAGAACCTCACACTGCAGGCATCTGTTATGAACAAAGAACCTAAATTTCTCGTAAGTCTTTTTTATACATAAAATCGGTAATATATCGTTTTTTTTGTTATTGTTTTTTTTTACAAAACTCGATTGGTTGAGACTCTTGTAGTGAAAACATAAGAAAATATATTTAATAACTTTGTTATATCGTTTATAAGAAATATTATTTGTGAACTGAAACCAACAACATGTTTTTATTGTTTACACTGTAAGTCAACAAAATCTGTATCGAAGTAAAAACTATCGTAGTGCGAAAATAGGTATAAATGGCTAAAATTATACATTTCCTGTTATTTGTTTTTGAAAATAATTTTAATTGGAGAAATTAAGGTATATATATATATAACATGATATCTAGTAATGAACAGAAGTCGCAGAATGGACACTAGATATTATGATGTGTGTATATATATATATATACATACCTAGTGCTATACCATATTGCTCATAGGCGATTAAAATCAGCACTATAAAACAATATTAAATTTAATATAAACCTTAATATTTTAATGGGTACTTAAATATAATAATCTGAATGAGACTAAATTAATGTTGATCTAGTTCAACCTTATTTCTGTATACCACTGTCAACTAAGTGTTACATATAACATGACTGGAAATGTACTTATGTACTATAAACACCCAAAAGATTATAACTGTAACTACCAAATGCTGGTTTTCAATCGCTAATATCCCTGTTTGTAGGCTTATTAGCTGATAGGTTTTTAGACATAATGAATAAGTTAGATATAAAGATTCTGAAGCCTTTACCTCTGTTATGTCTTAATAGCCAATGTCTTGGAAAAGGACGCCTCACCAGAAGTTTTTATGTTTTAAAATATACGCCTCTTCACCATACCAAATTGTGTAAGTTCACATCTCATTACATAGGCCATTAATTGAATATATATTTTTATTCAAATTCAGTGTTCAGCTTGCATCCGCATACAATCCCTTTATCAATTGATACGATGAATTCTTGTGAGGTTAATTCTAAAGAACTAGAACTAAGATGAAATGCTCTCTACGTTTAATGAACACCATTATTACGATAGTTTCAGGATTGAGTACATTGCTTATGTAGATGGAAATATTTACTTTACAATTACTACATATCCATTCTTAAGATTTCACTATTTGTAGGAAACTTAAGATAGTAATTTTACTTAAAACAAAAATTACTTTTAGAACTAGTACATATCTATTCTTAAGGTTTCAGTACTTACACGAAACTTAAAATAGCAATTTTAATTAAAGAAAAAGTACATAGTCAAGTGGTTTCTGAAATACAAAAATTTCTAGATGAATATAGAACTTATTTCATTTTTTTTATATGTAAATTATCTCGAATAAAGTGATTTCCATATTTATTTAATATCAGAAAGAACTATCATCAGGTAAAACAGGTGAAGGCTGTAAACAAAATAAGCAAAAGTTTTACTGTGTACAACCGATTAAAAACTTGTGTGAATTTCTATATTTGTATTTATTCATAAAAGAGAACACCCCTTATTCGCTATTTTAAGTACAGCTTACTATGTCCTAAGCAACGCTTTTTCTGTACAGTTTCCCCACATATCAGCAGATAATACCTCTTTTCTATATGTGTTTAGTTACAGTTTGTTGGCTGATTTTATTGAAAATACCAACGATGTGAGAGCAGTATTACGTGCAGCTTTTGGACTTGTTGAAACGAATGATAAAGACAAACATGGTTTGAAAAATTCCTTTTTTAAACAAATATAATACACCAAAGTTGATAATTCTTTCTATATGTATTTTATTGAATAGTATTTACTAATTTTAAAATATATATTCAGCGGTTAACATGTAAAAGTACACTTCTGAAAGTGAGCTAAGCTAGAGAAAATTAAGCCACTGCTTGTCTTCCACTTGTTACGGTGAAGACTACAACAATTTGTCAAGTACACATCTGAAAGCAACCTAAGATAGACAAAATTAAGCCACTGTTTGTCTTCCACTTGTTACAGTGAAGACTACAACAATTTGTTAAGTACATATCTGAAAGCAAGTTAAGCTAGAGAAAAGTAAGCCACAGCTTGTCTTCACTTATTACGGTGAAAAATATAACAATTTGTTAAGTACACATCTGAAAGTGAGTTAAGCTAGAGAAAATTAAGCCTTTGCTTGTCTTCCACTTGTTACGGTTAAGACTATAACAATTTGTTAAGTACACATCAGAAAGCGAGTTAAGGTAGAGAAAGTTAAGCCACTGCTTGTCTTCCACGTGTTATGGTGAAGACTATAACAATTTGTTAAGTACACCAAGTTAAGATAGAGAAAATTAAGCCACTGCTTGTCTTCCAGTTGTTATGGTGAAAACTGTAACCATTTAAGTACACATCTGAAAGCAAGCTAAGCTAGAGAAAATTAAGCCAATACTTGTTTTCCACTTGTTACGCTGAAGACTATTACAATTTGTTAAGTTCACACCGATATAAGGATATTACAATGCGAGAAAAAAATTACACGGTCCGCCAAAAGAAGTGTACCGGTTTTAAACTGCAATAATCGACAACATCATTTGTTGGTATAATTTATGTTTATTATTTATGAAACTTTAGCTTAATAAGATTTGTAGTAACAATTAAGTCCACCACGAACTGAGACACACTGGCGTACTCTAAGGATGACCCCTTTCATTGCAGTGGTCAAAGTTTCTTGAGTCAGGCCATTAATTTCTGTTTTTATGTTACTTTTCAAATCCTGTAGTGTCCGTGGCCTGTTAATCTACGTTCTTTCGTTTAAGAAATCCCACGAAAAGAAGTCTGCGTTTAGGAACAATCCACACAACACTGCCATTGTTGCTCGTTTTGTGTGACAGGTGTCTCCATCTACTTAAATCCACAATTCCGTTGAGGACATGTTCAGAAGGATTGGTTTGTTTTGAATTTCGCGCAAAGCTACACAAGGGCTGTCTACGCTAGCCGTCATTAATTTAGAAGTGAAAGACTAGAGAGAAGACAGCTAGTCATCACCACTCATTGCCAACACTTGGGCTACTCTTTTACCAACGAATAGTGGGATTGATCGTCACATTATACCACCCACACGGTTGCAAGGGTGAGCATATTTGTTGGGTCGGAGGTTTGAACCTGCGACCCTCAGATTGCGAATTAAGCGTTCTAACCACCTGGCCATGCCAGGCTGTTCAGAAGGAGCAACATAAACACCAAGTTCTCGACAGTAACCTCTTTGAGCAGCAGTGAAGGATTATTCATTTTTGAAATAAAGCTCAAGAATGAGAGAATGCTGTTGGATTGTCTACCTGTTCATCATTACAATTCGAACCCTTAATCTTCATTCTGAAAACAACAATGATTTCCCTTAATACTCTGGAAAATCTAAGTTTGTTTTTTGAATTTCGCGCAAAGCTACACAAGGGCTACCTGCGCTAGCCGTCCCTAATTTAGC
>NW_013666852.1:52353-58597 GCF_000517525.1 Limulus polyphemus | reverse complement strand
TGAAGCTAGAGAAATTAAGCCACTGTTTGTCTTCCACTTGTTACGGTGAAGACTACAACAACTTGTTAAGTACAGATCTGAAAGCAAGTTAAGCTAGAGAAAATTAAGCCACTGTTTGTCTTCCACTTGTTATGGTGGTGAAAACTATAAAAATTTGTTAAGTACACATCTGAAACCAAGTTAAGCTGGAGAAAATTAAGACATTGCACTTGTTACGGTGAAAAGTATAACAATTTGTTGACTTTAATTTTTTAATTTTTCACGTGTAATTTCAGTTTAAAATATGCATAATAATATTTTACTGCTTGTATAAATAACAAACACTTGCAGTTTTGTGAACTACCTATAATTATGTTATTGTTGTTTGTTTTTTAGTGCAAAGCTATACACGTGGCTATCCATTGCGGGGAATCGGTTTTCAGATTTTAGCGTTGAAACGCCAGAAACTCTTTGCTGACCCACTGGAGTGCACGTAGTTAAGAAAACGTTAAATATAACTAGTGAATGGGAAGCATCTCGTATGCTTACCCTTGTTATTTGCAAAGATTCGTTTTGAAAGTAATGTTTTTGAATAAAGAAAGTTTATATTCATTGAAAAACATTACTCTAAAAAAATATGTTAATATCGGATTTGATAATATTTTATAAGTTATGTAATAAAATATTCTACTGGAAGCTTTAAATAACTCTATTCGTTTTGAAGAGCAGTTTTGTTCCATATGTTCAGTATATTATTTACAAGGTATTGTTCTCTGATGCAAAACATCCAAAGTTCCCATAGTTCCAGTCAAATTTACACTGGAAAAGAACAATGAAACGAATGATTATTTTTTGATACAGTTATATATTTTGTGTTATTCTAAGTAAATTTATTCACTTAATATGTTTTTCGTGACTGAAATATGCTTACCACATTTGCTTGCTTGCATATCTAGAAATGTCCAGAAATGAAAAAAAGACACAGAGTAAATCAAAGAAGAGAGCTTCAGGCAGTCGAGATGGAAAATTGAAAGTTTGTTTATTTTTATATGCATGATTTCTTAAATTATTTATTTCTGAAGGATTTACTAGTTTGAATAATTACAATAAAACTAATAGGTAGCAGATACATATTTATAAAAGCAGTGTTATAGGGAAAAACCATAACAAAAATGAGAATAGAGTGGTTTAATTGTAAATAGATAATAACTATAGGAATACGAGTCAATCAACCCATTCTTTTAAAACTAATACAAAAGTTGGGTATGTTATATGAAAATGGTTTTGGAGCCTCACGACGTCTTTAGTTTATGGCGCCATCCAGTAATGCTCCAACTCTACTTACTTATTGCTCAACAATATCAAAGTGTAGTTTTAATACACCCGTTCCACCGCGATTTTATGTTGGTTGTGGATGTCACGTAACTTCTTTCTCATTTGTATATTCAAAATCGTTTTAATACAACGATCCCAACCCTATTTATTATAACTCAAAAACTGACGTTAATGGTTCGTAGGTAACGAAGAAGTCAGTTTAGACAGTAATAAACATATATGCTTTTATCACACAAATTTCCATGAAGTAATTGCTACAGCAATAACTGGTCTTACTTGTTTTTTAAGGATCAAGGAGGTAAGAAAGAAATAAGCAGAAAAATGTCAGAAGAATGTACAGAGAAATACCACCATGAACATATTATGGAAACGACTTCAAAGAAATACAAACAGCTGTTACTATTACAGGTCAGTTCTAGTTTTGTGTACAGTACAAGTAGTCATTTATTAAGCAAATGTTACAGCTCGATGAGTTTTGGTGACCTTAAATTTAGTCGTGAGTATATAACTAATACATCTGCGCTAAGCTAGCTGTAATAGGACCACATAATATAATTTTTTGGTTGTTAAGTGTTTTGCTACTGAATAGACTCTAGAGAAAAGCAAAGATAACAAACTGTCAGCTAGTGTGTTTGATATTTTCCAAAGCCTATATTAAGTTTCATATAAATAAATTTAAGTTAAAAATCAAATTAGTAAATCTTATAATTGTTCGATAGATATAATTCAACCCTTGTTCCATTCGTAACTTATAAAGATTTTGGATTTCAACTCTACATTCCCATTTATAGTATTTCAATATTGAAGTTTTCTTTTTAAATTCTGATGTTTAAAAATAACTTTTGCAAGTCGAACAGAACTGAAATGAGAAATCGAAATGCCGGGCTCAAATATTACAACACACCTGAGCTCCATCTTCTTACCTTATAATATAACCTCGTCATGAAAAATTATCATAAAATCTATTTATTAATATATCACTTACAAACTCTATGATTAATTGTAATTCACAACATTACTTAGAATTTCAAGCAATATCCAGTCTAACACTCCACGTTCTTGAACTCATCGCTTATGCAGTCTTCAGTTTTCCTCTTTTTTTTTTTTTGAGTGGTGTTATTGGACCTAATGATCCATCCAAACCAGGAAACAACATTCGTAAAGGATCATAAGCTGGAACAAAGGCCACAATGGTTAAATTAAACTGTTAAAGAGGAGGGTTCCAGAATGTGAATGTTAATTAATATTGGTGTAAGACAACAAGTACCAAGGTGAATGAACTACATCTATCAATTTATTTATAAGAAAAAGAGGATGATGTGCGAAAGGAAGAGGCAATATGCTGAAAGTGAAGTGTCAAAAATTGAAAGAGGTTCATGAGGCAGACCATGAGTGAATAATTGTGTTTGGGAGTGATACATCTACAACATATTTTTGTCAAGCAAGCTTTCCAAAGTGATCACCACACTCATTGCCATAAATTCTGTGATGTGTTGGGAAACAGATAATTCGAACATCACAAAAACAATTGAATAATTGTCTCAGCAAGAATTAACATTCTCACTTTACAAATCAAACATTAGGATGTAAAGAGAGTCAGAATAGAAAGAAACATGAAACAAACGGGCTCCCTAATCAAGTATCCCAATTAAAAACAAAACTAAGTAGTTAGTTCTACTCTAAGCATTCCAATAAAATCTCTAAATCAAAAGGATTTAGAAATTATAAAAAAAGAATGAACATGCACTTTTTTTGGTTATAGAGTAGAAGGAACCATCTGTGTAGGTATTATTGTCTTGGCACTTGTATATAATGTTAAAATAATAATGGTTCAAGATATTACTTTAAACCTAGTCGTGATAAAATTAAATAGAAATATTTAGTTTTGCCATATGTTCCAGGTTTAACTCTTAGTTTATATAAAGTGTTTAAAAAACAAATATTTTACTATATGTTTAAACCAATAAATAAGATAAACCTAATTTTAGGTAATACTAAAGATAATATACAATTAATGTAAAGAATGGAATTTATAAAACTAAATGTGAATGCGGAAGTGTTTATATTGGACAGACAAAACGTAATTTAAAATATCATTTAGCAGAACATAAGGGATGTGTAAGAAATAAAAGGATTGAAAATTCGGACATAGCAGAATACGTACAAATAAAACACAAGATATTATGGGCAAAAAATAGTAATATTGGCTCAACCAAAGGGTATTAGAGCCAATAACATTTGTGAATCTGTACAAACAATAAAGTTTTAAAAAAGATTACAAATTATTAAATGGAGACGAAGAATTATGCAGAAATATTAATCCTACACCAGAGGTCACGTGACCTAGTTAAAAAAGTATAGATATGACAATATTATATGAAGCACCTCTCGGGTACAAAACTCTCAATAAAATCATTCTATGGTGTAATCAATGGCGAGTTATCCTAAATCCTATTAAATCTCAAGCCATCGCACTTTACAGGGAAATCATCAAATATATCTCCTCCTACATAATACTCCGATCTTACTCTCTTCGTCCACTAAATTTCTAGGTGTAAAACTAGATAACAGACTAGTTAACAGACTTCCACACCACTTCAACAATACACTAAAATTAGCAAGCAAAAGAATATTATACCCTCACCGCATTGGTGGCATGAACAAAGGATGCAACAGTCATTCAATCAAAAACATCTACAAAGCATACATCTGACCATAATACGAATATGCATGTGCAGCCATGTGTAATATAACAGACGAAACATTTAACAAATTACAAGCCCAACAAAACAAAGTCATAAAAATAGAAAGTCGACTACCTAATTATACCTCGCGAGAGTACATAGAGAGAATGACTGACCCCCCCCCCCATCATCAAAGAACGCTATTTCAAACTTGCCTCTAAATACTATAAACTAGCTGCGACCCGAAACACACACACAAAAAAACTTCCAACAAATATCATCGACACCCATCACATTGCAAGCTCACATATCGCCCAGAAACTTTATATTAAACAAGGGCGGATACGGGACCGGCGCGCTGGGAGTGCCCCCCCCCTCCCCCAGCAAACATTATAACAAATCTAAATGACCCATTTAACCCCTATCAGGGAAGTCCCGAAGATTCTTCGTTTACGTTCAGAATCATCGCACCTCCCCGTTTTCAAAATCCTGGATCCGCCACTGTTAAAACAAAATGAACACAACTTTTATTTTAGATGAATACCCATGACTCAAGAAAATACATACATTTTATTAATCACTTCATTCATTTCAGCTATTAGTAGTAGACTATTCGGCGCTTGACCGTGAAAGTGGGTTTTCTCCGGGTACTCCGGTTTCCCTCCCACATCAAAATCTTTCGGGCATAGGATATGTTATCAAAGCCCCCCTGAAAAGGACCCATACCTTCATGATACATTAAATAACAAACTATTAATTATAAACTTTTTTAAACCACTCAGCCCATCGGCTTTACTCCTAAAACAAATAAAAATGTAATAACTAGGGAGCTATTTCCTTCAAACTAGATGTGAGATGTAAAATAATATCATAACTATAATTACAAATTCATTCGTTGCTATAATCCATAACAGACGATTCATTACCAGTCTTTAAGGTATTCTTTTATCGTGGAACTTGCTTCCATGGTCACAACCTCCGTCTCCCCCGCCGCCTACGGTCACCGACTTTCACTATCTACGAAGATCTTGTCTCCTTCCAAGCCTTCCTAACTCACATATTCACAACTTCTCTTTCCTGCTGCGCGATTTCTTTTCTTCAGCTCCGATTATTGAGCCCGTTCAACCTAATCTGTCAAGATTACCAAGCCATTAATCACGCTAAGACTTTGCCAGAATAACCTTGTAAACATCGATTACTAATGTCAAAATACTATCACGCTAACTTAACTAACACTCTTTTGAGGACGAAGAGAAACATCTTGTTTCTAAGCACACCTGATTATTTTTGAAGACTTGAAGAGGCCTGAACGTTGAAACAAATACAGTCAATATTTTAGAGGCCATAGATTGGCCTGAATTAATTTTCTTTTTAAATTATGTATCTATTTTAACATTGCGTGTTATTTATTCATTGTTTTACCCTGTGTATAAATATAAAGAAGTTCATAATAACGTGAAAAGAAACTGGCACCACGTGGAAATTTACTTAAAGAAAGATCTACACAGGACTCACCTCGAAACCATGGTGGAGAAAAATTCTAGAAAACAGAAGTTTAAAGATAGCTTTTATATGCGGAAACATCATGTTAGCTGAGTTCTTGCACAGATCTTAATATATAACGTTGATAAACGGAAACATCGGCACATGTAGATCTTGAGAGTCGAGTTGTTCAAAACTTGAAAATAGCGTTGATAACTGGACCAATTGTTGGTTGAGATGTTGCAAAGGAAATATCTACTGAAGCTTTTCGCCAGACAATAATCATAGCAGAACCGTCTGGAAAATGATCTATAGGAAATAATACAGCTTATAAAATGAGTCAGATCAACGTAGGCCGGTAAGGCAATCACTGATTGGCATGTCCTTAAGCCAATCAAGAAACGTCACAGACCTACTGAAGGATGTGTAGATTGTATAGGAATTCTTTTTGGCGGCAAAGGGCAGGTTTATGTGTTTTAATAAATGTGGCTTCCAAAATATAGAGATGAAAGGTTGACAGACCATTTGCAATAGTTTTAATCCTGCTATCCATGTATTTGTCAGCACAAGTCGGGTTCACTAGGAAGTGCTGGCCAATCGCTGATTCACATTTTGGTGGTAGAACTTTTGTTTTGCAGGAGCGACATGATAAATTCTTTTCTTTCGCACTCATATTTCTTATGGATGTGGATACATGTTGTTTAATTCTATCCTGCAGTCTTTGTGAAGTGTGATCAGCGTACTGACATTCGCAGTGGCACGAG
>NW_013666852.1:38862-52069 GCF_000517525.1 Limulus polyphemus | reverse complement strand
GTTTTCAATTGTTTTTCAAATTTTGTTGAAAGGTTACCAATCCATGGCAGTTTTAGGTAAACAGGACACTTGTTATGACCCAATTTTGGGCCACTTGAGAAGCTCGCAATTTTCCTTGAAGTAATTTGATTGATGACCATTTCTGGATACCCATTTTCTAGTAAAATAGTTTTAATTGTCTTCAATTCGAAATCTAGTTTAGAATTTGAACAGATAACTAGAGCCCGATGGACTAAAGTAGCAATAAGGTTCGTTTTGCGACTTTTAGGACTGAAAGAATCCCATCGTGTGTATTGTCCTGTAAAGGTAGGTTTTCTATATATACTGGTGAGAAAACGAAAGTCATCTCTTTCAACTAAAACGTCTAGGAACGGTAAAGAGTTATGTTGATCCTTTTTGAAAGTAAATTTGAGAGCCGAGTGCAACGAGTTAAGGTCTTGTAAGAAACACTCACATTCCTGTTCAGTTTTAAAAATGGCTAATGTGTCGTCTGCATAGCAGAAGTAAACAGCAGGTCTGGTAACTTTGTTGAATAGTTCTTTTTCATGGAAACCAACGAAAATATTGGTTAAGGCAGGTTCAAAAGGAGAACCCATGGCGACTCCGTCGATCTGTTGATACATGATATCATAAAAGCTAAATTCCACTGAACGTGTCGCAGTATTCATCAGTTCAATAAACAGGTCCTTAGGTATTGGAGGGCACTGAACTTCTCCACCATACAAACTATCTGCATAAAGTTTGATGGTTTCTTTCAGGGGTACATTAGTAAACAGGCTGCTGATGTCGAAGGAGCACAAAAACGATCGTTTCAGGTCCATTCAAGGTTTGTACACCAAAAACGTTTCAAAACAGAAGTTCTAGTTATCTGGTCGGTTGAAGGTAAATATAGCTTAGAATGTTTGTACACACATTAACTACATTGGAAGCAGTTATTGACGCTATCAGCACAAATTCAGATAAATAAAACTCTTCAGAAACAAGAAGATATACATACCAGTAATGTGCAACAAAGAGAACTCATACATTTTCCAGAGAAAGTCATGGCACAAATGATATATGAGTTCAGAAGTGATAATTTGCAAGGCATAGACTGGAGTGCACTTCAGAGTCCCCAAGCAGTTATGAAAAGTGTCAGACTGGACAAAATAAAATTAATGAAAATGGAGGAGGATGCATTGCTATGATCTAATAAAGTAGTGGTAGTAGTAGATAGAAAATAAAACTGATCTACCAGCACCACAAATGGAACCTGTAACATCATGTAAACATTAAGCTGGTAATAAAGGTTTGTTATATGAGCCTAGCACGTAAGGTGTGGATCTAGAGTGACCCAAAAATAGTAATATTCAGTCATTATAGTAAGTTACTTTAAGCAATATAATAAAGCTCCAAAAGAATTGTTAAGTTTGGAAATTAATATACAAGTACACTTTATCTCCTAACTTATTAACACTATTATATCATTTGCCTTTTATTCACTCTTTCTTGCTGCTTGTGCCAAATGCTCATTCACTATCTTCAATGCTACTTGCATTCTTTGCATAGTTTTTACTCTATAATCATCATCCAATGCATAATTAGTAACTTAATGTCAGGTCATGTTCCATGTAATAAAAACAGGACCCTCTTAAGTAGACTAAAAATATTATAGGGATCTGTTTATTCCATGTTTATGGATGTGCCAATATATTCAATAAAGATTCATTATTTCTCTCTAGCCCAGCAGTTTTCCAAATTGTTCAAGTAAGGGCCTTTCATTTATTATGTTTTTAAAACATCATTACTTTCTTTCCACTGAAGTCATAATTGAAATAACAATATAGGGAAAATTTCGTGATTTTAAATATATATTTGATACAAAATGTGTCATAAAATTTTTAAAAGAAAACTGAAAAGCATTGCCAAGTTTCTAACCCTCAAATTTTTTTATTATATTTTTGGCCCAAAAAGGAAATTCTAAATCCACATAAGTTTTTGTAATACAGAACTGGAGGTGAGTACATTACATTAAAGCGATTTTCAATATACAAATCACGTGACGACCACAACGAATATATGATTATGGTGGCACTGTATTTAGAACTAAATGTTGACATTGGCATTTTCTCGATAGTGTAATGTCACCAAAACTTTGGTCACTTTTGGGAATGGTATGTGCCCGTAAAGCTGTGTTCAGATTGATGATTTAGGATTTCTAAGACAGGTATATATTTTTTGTAATTAATGGCATTGAAAAACAAAAGGAATGTGGATCAACTTGGGGACTAGGACCATCCAGAAAGAAACCTTCAGTAGTTTGTACTCCTGCCAGGGTTAGTAAAGTTTGGATCTTGTGAACAGTAAGAGTCCATGAACACAAATGGCAGTGGTAGAAACAGTATTCAACATAATCAAGAAGTATTTCCATCCAGGAAAGTGACATGTAAGTCATATACACAGTGAATGATTCTATGACATATGTGTTCAGGTGCTGTGTACCTCTGTGGTGTATAAAAATTCCATGTATTTTTATCTTCTTGTATTAGTATGATATTTATTCGGAATTTATTTTTTATTGTGTTTATCACCAGGCTTCACATAATATGTGTTTCAGAAAGTTGTTAAGTTGGTTCATTCTAATTACCTTTATTACTTTGTTATTCTCAAGAAAATAATACCTGTTTTGCTGCAATACTGCATTATATGCAAGGATATGGACAACATTGTCCTTCAGTGGTTGTTCAGGTGATATCTCGTGGATAGAGCCTCACCTATTTTGGAATTAGAGTGACCATCCACGCGAGAAGCTGTAGTCACTTTGGATAAATACGATGTTTCTTATGAAGTAAGGAACATTGGACTTAGCCAGTGTGATACGTGAATTCGGCCTGAGCTGTTAAATGTAGAACATCCAGTAAAAGCAATCATCCCATGTCAGTAAGTCAAGAGCATGCATACATTGTTTGTGGTAAATGTGATATGAATAGAGATTGTTCATTTCATGTTTCTCTTTGTAACTAGTATCTATTTCATTCGTTCTGATAACTCAGTTATTCAAAAATATAGCATTATTTCGTAAATGTCATGAACTATAATAGTCTTACATCCAAAATTTGATTAAATAACTTTATTTTCAATGTATGTCAATACACTTGGCATGAAAATGTAAATTATAGTTCAAATCTAGATATTAACTAAGTTTTAATTTTTTATTTTCAATAAGAAATATTAAAACAAATCTCAGTCTTCATTTTTCTGTGTCATGTGTTGCATCTGAACTCCAATTTCTCCCTTTCATAATTTACAACTTCAATAATAGGCTTCTATAGTTTCCAACCAATTAGAAACACAAACAATAAATTACACAAGAGAGAATAAAAAATATGAACCTCTTTCCTTATTGATTTGCTGAAATATCAATAAATTTCTCAAGCACACAGGAGAAGTCATTAATAGTCCAGACCTCACCCTATCGACATATAAACAAATTGGTGTTCTGAAAACTTGTGTGTGTTCCTGGACTATATTAATACAAAATTAGCTCTATAACCAGTGAAATGGTGTTTTACAGTAGTGTTATTGATTGTTGACCAGATCGACCCTAGGAACAGTAGACTGCATGAGTACATGTGGGAAAAAATTCACAGTACCACTATGCACACAAGTGTTGTTTTGTGGTTTACCTCAAAGTCTAATATATCAGTGTCATGTTATGCAATTATATATCCCACTCACGAAGTAGGCTGTTTTCCACCCATTATGTAACAGACGAGGTACTGCAATAAAACTGTGAAGGAATAAATGTACCAAAGTGTGGCTTTGGTATATGCCAACAACACAGAAGCCTCTTGGCTCAAGCTGAACCAAACCTCATCTTGATCTCCAGTTAGTTAGTCCATTAACCCTTAGAGCAGAAGGTGGTCAAAGTGTGCATGTTACTAACTTTTAGTTAAACATTTTTATTATCAAAAATATCAATAATCTTGGTATCGAAACGTAGATTGTAATTCAAATTTTAACATTATATGCGTTATAATTTCTTAATTTTCAAGAAGAAATATTTCAATAAGTTTTCAATCCGAACTGCCCATTTTAGATTTTCTTCTACCGCTATATACATCCTACTTTTTTTCAAACGTATTCTGTACATATTCCCGAGTTAAACTAAATTTGTAGCAACAAAGATTTTTACTTTATGGTATATAAGTAAAAAACTGAAGACCACGTGCCAATTTTCAAAAAATCAAAATAATATCCTCTGACATTTGCTATTGGATTATTTTAACCAAAAGAAAGATAATATTTCAACTTGCTGAATGTGATAGGGACCGAACCCACTGGGATAAACAGTTTTAAACATTCTGCCATTTTTTGTTTGTCAGACTGGAACTTAGTCTGAACAAGCATGTGAATTATTTAATCGACTTTAAGGCTAGTTAGGAAGCCAGGTAAATGTAGAGGTATAATGAATAATATTATTTGCTTTTATCATAGCCTCACTGCATCAGTATGATTTAATGGGGAAGCCATGGAGCCAGTCTGAGATGGGCACATTTCCCGCACCGCTTTTGTTCGATTTTGTCCGAAATGTGAGAGGAGTGCAGGGGGTACCTCGTACTCGGGCCCGAGGGTCCAAAGGGGGACCATGAATTTCCTGGAATCTCAGAAGATGTTTGCATATATTGAAGACTACCATTCACATTTTGTGTGAGCCTACAGTTTTATATATCTGCAATTCGTTGAAATTATGAACCATAATATTATGTAGTGTTGGGAAATGTAGAGGTATAATGAATAATATTATTTGCTTTCATCATAGCATCATTGCATCAGTATGATTTAATGGGGAAGCCATTACTATCCGCTGTCGGCTTCGTCGTCGTCACACTCGTTTCCGAACGGCATTTTTTGAACGAATAACTATTTCCTTTAAACTTACATGGTGCCTTGTCTACCTAAAGACCTTGCTTAAGTTCGAATTCCGGCCGGCCTATTTCGCGCGCGGGTGACACTTCCACTTCTGTGAAACGCTTCTTATTAATGTAGTGCTGGTATACATATGATAATGTGGCAAATATAGCTGGAAAATACAAAGGTGCACAATGCTCTACAGCCATTTTTTCACCTTGCGGTTGTCACCCACTCAACTTATGTAGAAATGATGCTGCTGAATGCACACCTGAAGCAATAACTTTTTTTGGAACAATTCAGACTGTGTACCACTTGTTCAATTCCAGTCCTAAGCGGTGGGAATTACTACAAAACGCTTCATGGTGCGTCTGAAACAAGATGGTCAGATCGTGTTGAATGTGTAAAGCCTTTTGCAGCTCACTTGCCTGGCATTAAATTAGCACTGGAGACCTCCCAGAACAAAATTTGACGGCCAAAACAAGAAATGAAGTCCATGGAGTTTTATTATATGTGACATCTTTTGCCTGTGTGTTAATGTCAGCTGTCTGGTACAAAATATTAGCTGCCATAGATAATTGCAACAAGGTCATCCAAGCCAAAGATGCCACACTGGATGCTGAAGTAACGAACATAGAAACTCTCCTCACAGATCAGACAAAACTTCAAAACAACTGGAAATGCATGTGGAATGAAGCCAAATTGGTTGCGTCAAACCTAAGATAGAAATAGAACTCTCCCATAGATGTGGTGGAGTTAGGCTCAAGAGGGCCAGGTCACATGATGACAGTACACCTGATGCTAACTTGGAGGAAATGAATGACACAGATGATACGCCAGAAGAGGCCTACTTCAGAAAGTGTGTGTTTTACGTTTTGGTAAACAATGTTATAGCAGGATTAACTGTCAGCTTCAATGCTGTTAAGTGGTTGGCTGAAAATTTTGATTTCTTGTGGAAATATCTCACCATGTCTGAAAGTGATGTGGAGAGAAAAGCGTTATCTTTATCAGAGCAATATCCACCTGACCTTAACGGTGATGATTTTGGAAAAGAAATGCAACATTTACCCTCAGTACATAAAGCAAATTTTGGAAATGCACAGTTAAAGCCATTAGATCTGCTGAACATGTTAACAGAGTACAGACTTGGTGACCTGTTTCCAAATGTTTGTGTTAGCTTAAGAATACTATTAAAATTCCAGCAATAGTAGCTTCTGCAGAGAGGTCATTTAGCAAGTGTTTTACTTGAAAAAAGTTTGATATTCATTTAGGAGGTTCTAGAAATTATGCAGCTGGAATTTCAAAACTGCAAAATGAAATGAAGTATTTTCATTCATAACATGAAAATAACCTTTTACTACTGTGCTTGACATACTTTTTACTCTTAATACAATGCCTGATTTTACCCCTCGTCTTATACACAGGTTCAACGATAGAGTTCCAGGAAGAACTCTCCTGTTAATAGCATATTTAACCAAAGCTACATTGTTCCTTATACTTTTGTTTGCTTTTTTGAATAAATGCATTGACATCGTGCCACCTGCTTTACAATAACATATTTGTATCATTTGTCTTGATTCTTCATAACTAAAAGTTATTCATTTCACATACCAGTTACATTTAATTAAGACATTTTTTATTTGAAATGTGTTGATCTCATCCGTCATACTAAAATATTGTTAATATTATATCAAAAAAAGTTAGTTTCTGTAACGTACACTAATTTTGTAAACATGTTTTTGTAGTAAATCACCTTATCTTAGAATTTAGCTATTGTTGTTTTTTGTAGTCGAAAAGGAGTTCAACTGTGATGAAAAGTTCGTAAAGTTGTTTATTACATGTTTATTAAGATATGCCGCATTAAGCTGACTGTAGCCTTTGAAGAGCAAAAAAAAAAAAAACAACAAAAAACACTTATGGTTGTATTGATTATCCCAAAGTGCAGGTTAGGACAGTTTAATCATAACTTTTAAGAATTTCTTTACAAAAGTAACATCCTAAACATGCTTGACAATAGAGGTCGTCCTATACACCAAATTTTAAAGCAATACAGTACTCGTTTTAGGATCACTGACTAAAAATAAATGGTGATCCATGCTTTTCAAGCTATCAAGTGATGTTCGCCATACAATGCATGCACTACATCGTATGATTTTATCTTCATTACTAGGAAGGTAAATTAAAATATGTTAAGTTGGTTGTCAAGCTGACTCTAGCCTTCAGGGGCAGAACAGCCTCAGTCAGACTGATTCACACTTCAAGAATCTCAGACCTTGTCAGATAGAGGGGTGTTGCCCATTAAGTGCCAGCCAAGCACCATCTCTGTGCTGGTTGGGCCAAGTATACAACAGCTCATGACAGCTATCAACTGCCATAACATCTGCAGATAAAAGGAAAAACAGCAGACGTATTGACATTGGGAACCTCTTCTTGGGTGTCCCATCAGGGAGTGTCTACTGACATCAAGTACCACTACATCACAAAGCCAAGGAAGATCTCAGATTTAAGGTTCGCTTGAGGGGTGGTTGAAGGATGGAAAAATAAGAAGATAAATGAAGGTTGATCAACACCATCACCATCAATGACCAGAGCCAGACATCTGCCTTATTGCCTGTACCACCACCATCACCATCAATGATGTTGAGGATGCTTCGACCTCAACAGCCCACCAGACATCAGCGAGACAGAGCAGGGAGCCTCTGTCTTTATGGAAACTGGAACACCACCACCAATAAACTCCGAAAGTCAAACCCATAACATCGAGAGTGACGTTCCCAAATGAATTGCCAACAACCATCAATGACTGTCCTGTAATACTGCAAGTTGTGCAAAGATGTCGTCAGCAGTCTCCTTCAATGGTAGATCTGGTGATATCTCGAGGTTAATATCTACTTTATGTTTCAATTGTAGTGGCCAACAGTGATATTAGTCTTTTGATATATAATACTAAGACTATGATCTCTTATTTAGCTCTCTCTTTCAATTAGTTTTAAATCATCGATTTACTAGTTGAACTTTGTTATTTCTTTGTAAATAATAATACTTCCCTAAAGTTTAACCCGTAATACTAACTAAGTCATATTAAACATCTTCACAAGCTGTTAGGAGAGTTTAGAAAGTCAAGTATAGAGTAAAGGCATTGTCCTTAGTCCTGTGCACATTATTTGATTATGTTTTTGAGTATACAAATAAAAATTGTTTTCTCTCTGTGTTTTACATTGTGTCCATTCCCTTTCTTTCTCGAACACAAAGTCAGGGAACTCAGAATTACTTCATAATAAACATCTTGTTACAACTTCTGCGGACCTATCCCATCGTTATTAATGTTCTTAAGTAAATTCGGGTTCGCCTAGATGTACCACACTTGTTTCTTCTCTTTTCTTCACATTAACATTCCACTCATGAGGTGCGTGTTTTACCCGTACAGCACTAGCCATTTCCCTAAACCAAAAACACAACACAACAATGTAAATTTGAAATCAACCAAAAAGATTTTCACGACGTATTTTTTGTATATGATTAATTTATAATGAAAGTCTCAATTAGAAAAAAGATTATTTCAGCAGGCTAACTATTTTCAGTATCATGAAATAATTAAACCTTGCAAGTAAAATTTCTGATATCAAATCAGATAGCTTGGTATCATTGATAACTTAGGGTAACGTCGCAATAAATGATTTATTATTCTAATTTTTTTAGTAATTACCATAGATAATTTCTATAGCAGCGTGAAGTTACAGTAGTCAGTCGTCTGTTCTCCTAAATATTTACTAGGCTTATCTCAGTTACATAGGGTGTATTCTCTCTTTTCAGGTGTTGCATTTGCTAACAAAGACAATTGAACAAGTGTCTTCTAGTCTCCTGTATTTTGACAAATGAGTTCATCCACGTACACTCCTTTTTTGTTGTTTGTTCTGTTGAAATTTTTCCTTTGTATAAGTATTACTATTGTTTTATTAAGAAATACATATTTTGATAATACTTGAATGTGTTGTCTTCCGTCCTCTAGAAATATGTCGACCTCGTACTCAATTTTTAATTCACTTTTATATTCAACTCACAAACATTTAATTGAAAGAGTTTAAAAGAGATTCTGAAGATGAGAATGTTGCTAACAATTTTCTCCTTCACATAAATAATCTAATTTATCACATAGAGTTAAAGTAATTGATTTCACATAAATAATCTAATTTATCACATAGAGTTAAAGTAATTGATTTCACATAAATAATCTAATTTATCACATAGAGTTAAAGTAATTGATTTCACATAAATAATCTAATTTAAATAATCTAAAAATAATTGTTTTCACTTTTTTTTTTTACTTGTCAATAATGATGTTAGTGCCACTTAACTATGCTTCAGTTGTGTTTTTTCTTCACATTCATAAACGTAGAAAAATAAAATATCCATGAGCTAGCATTTTATATTCTGTTCCTATAGAGGCAAGCCTGTTTTTCAAGCTGATACCAGATAAACTAACTGGTAGTTATTTGATTGAATTGGAAATCAAACATAAAATAAGGATTCCAACTGTACTTTATAATTCTAATTGCATATTTTAACTAATTATCTTTGCTGATAATATATATATTTGAGTGAACAGTAGGAACATTGTATAAATTAGTTAAAAATGAAAGAATATATTATCGACAAACAAAAATTAAAGTTTTGGGAGAATGAAATTTATCTTTCAATTAAAACGATAATTTACTGAAAATTATCTGCAGAAATGAGTGTTGATTGTTGCCCACACTGTTTTCTTGATACCTGTCCGAACTTAAATGTGTATCCGATACCTTGTGTTTGAACATCGCCTTGTGATTAGCGTTCTGGATTTTGTGATATAGTTGTATAGATATGGTTGTATCATAAAAGTAACAGCCAATCAGTTATTTGGTTTGAAAAGCCATACAAAGCTTTTATGTCACTAGGTGCTAGTATCTAGTTCCCTTTAATCAATAGTTAAAAATTAGGGATGCTTAATCTAAGCTTTATGAATATCTCCAGACTAGTCATTTTCCTAATTTTTCGCACAAAGTGCCATTTATGTTGACAATATTAACTTAACATGTATAATACTTAGTTTTAATGACAAATCTTAGTCATATAAGTTATTTATTATTCTGTAATCATGATCACTGAACCTTATGTGTTAGTACGACTTTTACGCGTCAGTTTTGTAACTGAGTTTTGAAATACTATGTTATCTTTTGGGTTTTTCCTATACAATTTTAACCAAATTTAAGACAATCTTCCAATGCTTTGATTTTTAAATCTGTGTGATCATTCTTTATTTACAATATGTGTCTCAATGCTGTTTCTTTTATAACATTTTTATGACGCTTCTCTTATTTTTACTGAGATCTTTCAACGTTATACATTTAGTGACCGAATTACTTGAGTCCTAATAATATCACTAAAAGACTTACTAATTCGTACCATATAATATGGATTGTATCGTTGACTGCTAAAAATGAAATAAAAATAAATCTCAAACTTCAATTAATAAGATTTATTGAATTTTAATCCATGAACTAACATTTTATCTTCTGTATTACTCAAAGCATGACACGAATAATTAAAAATTACAGTGTCAGGAAGTTCTCTAAATGAACTACTTACTTCTAGGCCTAGCGTTTGTTATTACAATAAATTAACCACGAATTATTTTCTTTTCATATTCTTCTTAATTTCTCAGTTGCGGCTCGAAATCAGAGGTGTTTAAAAACAGCATTTCAGATCTATTTTTACCTCCCGAGTGGCTGCCCAATAAGCTTATCGTTCAATACCAGAACTGACGAGTTTGTACTAATCTTCATTACTCTTGTTAAAAGTGTAGAGATGTAATAAAAAAAAGTATGAACTTCTTTAACTTAATTGCATATTAATATATGTTAATTAGCAACTATTTATAATTAAATCTTCACATTCTTTTATTAATAACATTTAAACAAATCCAACGTAGAAAAACAAGTCCTGGAGAAAATCATGCAATATATCATTTAGAATTTGATGTTTTACCAGGGATGTTTATTACAGAAGGATTAGGTAATCTGCTGTCATACTTAAGAGTCAAAATATCACAGTTGATCACTACTGCGAGGTTTTGGTGGTTTAATGTAAAATTCATCGTATTTAGCTGAGGAATCATCAAATTTCATTGTTATCGACAATATTTATTATAAATTTTATAAAACAAGCAAACATTGATAAAGATTGTCGTAAGAAGACAATCGAGACAGAAATTGACACAAAACCTCATGAGTGTTAAAATCTTTTAAAATAGGATTCTCATGGTTAAAATGAAGAGGCGGTTCCATTTTGTTGTTGATGATGTGTTATTTTTCCAGAGTACTTTTTTAGTTAATCAATTAAATATAATCAATTTATGTTAAGGTATAGGAACTATAATAAAATTGGCTCTGCAAGGCCTAAATATTTGACGTTTTAATGTAAAGTAGTAAAAGTATCCGGCTTAAAAGTAATTCCTTAAATGGGGTGTGAGCTTTCCTCTATTTCAGCTATAGCACACAAAACGTTTATACGGTGCAAAAGTACTCCTTAAACGTCACTTTCTATAGTCGTCGGTTTCATGTATTGTGCTATCGACCTGCTTACTCAATTGTGCCCTCATTTCTGGCATTAATACCTTAAATTCAAATATTTAGGAAACCTACTCGAGTTACCTTTACTAAATTTTACATAAATTATTTAATAACAATTTGTGAAACCAGACTGAAAAACGGATAACTATGATTTATGTATGGAGATGTTAAATACTCGTTTTATAATGGTGTATATCTCCCATTCGGCTTACGACATGGTTGAATGTTAGCTAAACCCACCGTGTTATTACCTCGATAACTGTCGTTCAAACTATTTGTTACAGAGAGCTGAACAGAAGTGAAAGTGAACAGCCATAGTATACCGCGTTGAAGAAATCCAATTACCATCAATGAAAGCGTATCATTTGGTTAGAATTGTGTTTTGAGTTTTACTGAAAAACACAATGTCCTTCGTCGATTACTTTTGTTTGATCGTTTGTAGTTGTACACAAAGGGCTATCTGTTCTGTGCCCATTGCAAGGACCAAACTTAGAACCATAGCCTTAGAGTTATAAGCTCTCAGCTTACTGAAGTGCGGTAGAGGTGATATTTCGATTTCAAAGCAAATTTTCCATAAGTTTATTTTATTTAACTAATGTTAGAATGATTTTTATTTACAGCGTTTTCTTTTGAGGTTTGGACAGAATTCCTCAATTTTCAGAAAAATGAAATTAAAGTCAAATATATTGTAGTTTTTTTTATGCTTTATGGCCAAGCCGCCGTTGCTAATGTTGAACTACTGACCAGAGAGGAGGCAGCACTCTCCATCCACCATCTACGTTAAGGAATTGAGTGTCACTCTTATAACTTACCTATAGCTTACAGCTAGGGGAATATTAATATTTTTTGGCATCTCAGGAATTTGAACCCGGTTTGCCAGCTCTGAACTCCAAAGCTATATTACAGGGCCAACCCAGTGTTTACTAAGTTTGATTGTAAGCTATCAAGACATGAAAATTAGGTTATGTTGCAAACGTACTAAATAGTAAATTCTGCAAATAAACATAGTGCATTTACATCTTACCAACTGAAGGACTTTGTTAAGTAGTGTTGCCATATCACTGAATGAATCATATTTCCCCTATGTACTGCAGCACCTTTAACATTCGTGCTCTGCTATTGCTTGTTTATTTCCTAGTTTGTTTATGCTTTACCGAGATACTTAATAAGCGTGTATCATTTGCCGTTTTCCTGGTAATCAAACTCAAACTGCTATCATTTTTTTCAATAAGCTTGTTTGTTTGTAGTTAAGCACAAAGCTACACAAAGGGCTATCTGTGCTCTGCCCACCACGGGTATCGAAACCCGGTTTCTAGCGTTGTAGGTTCGCAGACATACCACTGTGCCACTTTAACGTTTTCTATTTATGATAATTTTAATATACTTTAATAAAGACTGTAGCACTCGTGTATGTGCTAACCTGGAAAAAAGCACAATGGGAACTTCCAAGTTTAGCTAGTGGGTATAAATATTTAATGAGCACCATTATTTAGTAGTGATGAAGAAAAACGTGAAAATTTATATCAGTGTAACTTCACGCATCATCACGTGTTTGTAGTTTAATCACCACCAAAGAACATCATAGGAGAAAATATATTAACAAACTTAATTGATCCAAAGATATAAACTTATTTGCACAAAGAATGGCGCGGCATGGCCAGGTGGTTAAGGCACTCGACTCGCAATCTGAGGGTCGCGGGTTCGAATCC
>NW_013666852.1:33743-38391 GCF_000517525.1 Limulus polyphemus | reverse complement strand
AGCACCACCAACTTGAAAATCTGTATATGATTTATATTTTATTTTTTGTAATCAGGCTTAGATCAGTTTCAACCGTTAATCATAAAAACATTCACTGAAGAAAACTTTCAAGAAAATAAAACATAAATGATTCTAATAATTGTTTATGAACTATAACGTGAAAAAAAAACAGTAACTTAGTGGTTTGGTTTATAAACTTATCAAGTTCCTCTGTTAGATTCTCCTGTTGGGGCTTTTCATGTTTTATATTCGAATTAGTGCAACTTTAACCTATGACTACAAAATACATTCTTTCCACGATGAACAGGCCAAATAAAACTTTTATTTTATTAGAATATTATATTGTAATAAAGGATTATCTCAAGCAGTAACGTTAGGTAAATATATAAGTTGTCATCTGCTAATAATTTAAACACTGTGTTTTAGTAAATTATTTAAGGATATCAGTTAGATGTGTGTAACTGGACCTAACGATTACATTTATTAACATGGGGGTTTTAGTGAAAGATAAATTCATCTAGATGTTATTCAATAAATTATTTAATTTCTATAGTGCATATTAGTGTATAGGAGAACTTTTAATACTAGAAACAAACTATCTTATACACCAACTTGTTGTTTTATTTAATTAGACAATCAACGTTTTGCTTTAAAACTTCTTCAAGAACGTTCCACTAAAACACAAAGCTTTGTACTGTCAATTAAATAAAAAACAACAATTTGGTGTTATAAGTTTGTTTATATTTAGTATTAGTCAATAAACTTCCAAATAGCTTCATGTTTATTGGACTGGACTTACGTAGCGATATTGATAATACAGAATTAATACTAGCAAAATCAAATATGACAAGAGTTAATTCAAGAATAAGTAGAGTGGGGTATATTTGATACGTTGGCTCCCAAGATGGGGTGAATTTGGAATATTAAGGGCTTGATTGTGACTTTCAGATGGTCAAAAAATGGAGTACGTTTCATTGGCAAGTATTTGGGGGAAATTGCTTTATTAAAGGGTGAAATAGCAGATTAGGAGAAGAATTTAAGGAAACAAGAGAATAAGAAACAATATAGGAGTAAATATTGCTTTGAGGGTGGGAGGAATAAAAGTAATAGGTTTACAAGTGTACACAAGAGTTAGGGCTATAAAGGCGGGTTCAGTTAGCATTCACATATCTGTCGCTAATATATTTTAACTTTTGTTTGCTTGTAACAAGAAAGACGATCAATTGGTTTAGATAGTGAGGGAATTTCTCATTAATCATTATCATAAAGTTATTTGTTTTCGAAAGCATAGAAAATCTGGGACTGGAATGTGCTTGCCGATTTAGTTAAAGTACAGGACTGGTAGGATGGAAGATTTACAGAAAATTTAAGGATTTGGTTAGAAAATAAATTGGTAATTCCAAAAGGCTTAAAATAATAAATTGTTATATAATGTTACAATGAATATCAATAATTTCTTTTAAGTGTGTTAAAGGTAAACAAGATGTCAAATAGGAATTAGGTCTTTAAATGATACTCATGGGAAGTTTTTATCGAAGATTATGAAACGGCTGGGCCTTAAAACGTTCCCTTCTGTTTTTGTAAAATAATATTTCTGACCATGAGCATTTTATCGGAAATGGTAGAAATGTTTGTTTGAAGCTACACAATGGGCTATCTTTGCTCTTCCCACCACGAATATCGAAACATACCGTTGTGCCACTGAGGGACTGGTGGAATTGACCTGAGTGTATCAGGTATCAATTCTTGGATGGGTTTGAATAAGAAAACAACTGTAAGAGAAATAATTACACTCCAGTGTTATCAAGATATATTTTCTGTACAACATGCTAAAAATCGGACAAAATTAAAACAGGCAAAAGTGGGTTTCATTTTGGAGGGGCAACGTATTGACGAAATAAATGGACTAGACTTTGCATTAACTTTACCGAAAAATTAAAAAAAAACGCCCAACGATAGAAACTGTTACAACAATACGATAAGACTACCAGTATAATTATAAAAAATATGGTTAATTATGATCAAACAAGAATTTAAGAACTAGGAGAAACAAAAATATTTAACGAATAATTAAATTTAGTCATTCTTATAAGTCTCAAAGCTTTGGAAAATTTAAAACATGATATTAAATATTTCAATAGGTGTTCAAATATTTTCCGAGTCTTAAGAATACTTTTTAGCAATTTCAAAATCATGATATAACACAACGAAGATATAATTTATTATCAATAAAACAATCCATAAAAAATAAAAAGTTACCAGTATGAATAATAAATCACATCTAATATTGTCACATGTAACACATTTTCATTAGTATGCTTAAGCTGAGACAAAAATTAAACTATTATAAAAATCTTAGTTAGACAAAACATAATTGCATATATTCACTATCTTAGTATTTTTTTTTATCTTTCATTCCACAATAGTTGAAATTTCTGTTTCATTCAGAAGCTTTCCAATCATACAAAAACAATATACATGGTACGAAACATCTTTATTTACAAGTGAGATGAATGCCGTGATATTTCATAAAAGAGAATGTAGGCTTCTGGACAGACCACACAATTTGTTGATATATTGGAAACCCTGACGAGAAATAAGGAAAAAGAAACGGAATATAATTAATGTAATAGTAATTTTAAAACTTTTACAGCACTTGCAACATTAGAAAAGTACTGTTGTATAAACTAATCATTTAAAGAATACATAGGAATATTTTTCAGTTTAGAAACAGAAATTAAATAATTCAAAGAATTATCTTCTTTTAAAATTTGAGGAATCGCAGAATGCGTTTACTTTCAAATAAGATCAGTCTTTCCTTTTACTAAAATAAGTACAATAATAATAATAATTCATGAACTATGGACCGAATAAAGTAATAATAATCGTGTAACAAAACTAAATCTCATATAAAATGGTGACGTTCAATTCTAAAACTCCACAACTACCCTGTACGAAAGAGAACCTTTATGTCTCCCAATTTATGTGTTTCTTTCGCATTTGGTATCAGTATACCGAATATATATATATATAGTTTACTATAAGAGTATGAGATGGTTTACATGTTACTCCTTAAAAGCGATTATTGCAGACGATTCACGTTTGATTACACAGAGTTATGAAAGCTTTGAACTTATTATCGGAACCAGTTTAGGAAATATTTTGTCCACGCCAGACCAGTTATTAAACTATAGATCATGCATGATAAAATACCGTTCACGAATGAGCATTGTGTCAATTTACAAATAGCGCCTGAAAAAAAGAAGTTTAAAACATTAATTACATTAAGTTTTATAAACGTACTTACTACTCATTATTACTAGTTCTATCATTCGAATTCTGTTTTCCGAACTGACTCTTTGGTCGGACTCAAATCTTAATGGTGGGTTTTTTAAACAGACTTGTAGTTGAGAGTTTTTAAAATGATAGTCAACTGTTGTCCTAGTCAATGAAAAAAAGACTAAAAAAAGCTTTAATTAAAACTTATGAGCTCATTTCTTTGTTAAAATGTTAAAAAAAAACCTTTCTATAATTGTTGTTCAAATTAATAAATATGCTTGGAAAAGTTTTCATTCAGGAGATGTTGCAGCCTATTTTTACAGCTTAAATATATTTAACCTTTGCGTTTTGTCCGCCTCAGGGATATAATCCAATACTAGCATTAAAAGCTATGAGCCACCAAACTTTTGCGTCTTTGGTCCATTTCTTTTCAATAGCTTTAAAAAATCATCACTAACAGACTGGCATGGAGAAAACATTGAACGTTATTAAACTGCAATACTCATAATTTTAATGCTTTATAGCAATATTTAAAAAAAAACGTGAATACATAAAGCACTGCAAGAGTCTTTCTGGTTCTGATAAAAGTTACTTATATACTGAAAATCCAAGCAGGTAAAGAATTTCTAGCTACAGTAAGTATTGAGTAACAACAACAACAACAAAAAAATTAATTACCAGTGTCCATGTTTTCTGCTTTTATCACTTAATAGGAATTGTAAAAACATTAAACTTTTATATTTTGAAAATGTTTGATATATGCTTAAACTTTACCGAAAGACAACAATTGTAGTATTTTGTTATGGCTTTAACACTAATAAGCTATTACCTTGTTAAAACTATACTGGAATATGATCTAATATTTCACTCCAAGTACTCCTTTAGCACCTAACAAGTAAATCTCCACTAGTACCAGCCTGTTGTGACAGGCGTGAAAAGTAAAGGTACGCTTTTAATAATACTGAACTCCACTTTCTCTGTTAAATATTAGAATCTACTAAATACGTGTTATTTGTTATTTCTTACTTGCTGTCATTAAACTCGTGCCACTCGTCCGAGTATGGATGACGACAGAAAGCAGTATAATGGCCAGAGAAAGTAGATCCACTATGATTGCAAACGGCATATAGATTGTATAAAGCAGAATGAGAGACTGCAAAGAGAACAAAATAAAGTATAACACAAGATTAAACGTAAAAATAAAAAGGAAAAAGCATCACAATGTTTCACAAAATTAATTGAATAAGTTTTAAATCTGGAAAACAAATCTAACATTATTATTTTCTTAAATTATATTCATGTGAGTATGATAAACTTTATTTACGTATAAATATAGTGAAATGTGTGTGTGTATATATATATATATATA
>NW_013666852.1:14030-33152 GCF_000517525.1 Limulus polyphemus | reverse complement strand
GTCTAACTCATTTTAATCCATTTGCCACATACTTATGTGATATCACGATTTCTAATCATGATCGAAATTACACAACCAATGTGCTGTTCGAACTGCATATTACAAATTTACAGATATTCCTTCCATTACGGGCTGGGTGGAATCCACCCAGCTCGTAACCACGAAAGTATCCATGAGAGTAATTATACTATGATTTTTGATAATGTAGGCACATCTTTACAAAATTTTGCAGGTTATTGGTAAACATTACAAGGTTTTCGTACACAAAATATCAAGTTTTTAAATTAAGTATTAAGATTTTCTCGTAAGCCTTTTTCTTTCAGAATGTTGACTATCTAACATGCAAAGCAATTTTGATTTTAAGATTAAAAATACTTTAATGCATTATAACATTTTCAAATTTCACATGCAAAATATTTATAATCTCCAGATAATTATCAATTTTTTTATAAATAAAATTGTATTTTATTTGTTATTTTCGCTACTGTATTTCTGTACGGGTTGGTTCTATTTCTGTTCCTCAATAAAATTAGGAAAAAATATAAATTATGTTTTTTCGTTCTAGAATGACTACAGATTTTAACACGAAAACACAAATGTTTAGTCTAAATAGCTTAAATCTCATAACATTATACATTTATATATATTTATTATTTTTATGATACTGACCTTCCAGCCGTGCCTGATTAACAGTACAGAAGTTACAATGACGCAGCGCACGTGTACTCGTGTTACCGTATCCAATAATAACTGACCTTTAGTCTCTACAAAGTGACCTGTCTTAGCTGTGTTACAGTGGACTAGTATTTTGTAAAATACAGTCACATTTCAACTATTATACATTATTATTATTTACAAATAGGTTCTTAAACTTATTTTTCTTAAAACATAGAACAGTAAATAAAGAAGTAAACCAAACAATTGTCTCATCTAGTTACGACCTGCCCCCCAGTGGCACAGCGGTATGTCTGCGGACTTACAACGCTAGAATTCGAGTTTCGATACCCGTGGTGGGCAGATCACATATAGCCCATTGTGTAGCTTTGTGCTTAATTACAAACAAACAAATTACGACCTTTGTACTCGATTGCCGCTTGTCGTAGGTTGCTAAGCCTTATGAAATTTCCCATGTGGAGGATGTGAAAAAAAAAAATTAAAGGTTTTATATATACATTTTAACTAACCAGAAAATCATAAATTACTCTATCGATACCATACAATTCCACTATAATTTATCAAGCGTAGTAACTAAGCTGTACTTGAGTCTAAAAAAACATGAAATTTAAAGCTCACTAAAGACTTACTATATCGTTTAAAATCTTGTGTGAAATGAAAACAATTTAACCCAAATTAACGTAAAAATGGCTGAGAAAACCATTAGGGAGACATTCTGAGCTTTCTATTGGTTATTCATGTCATATATATAGAAGTAATTATATATAAGGGACTGTTTCCAAATGAGGAGGGGGCACTATATTTGATTCAGTACATTTGTGATATCTTAGTAAATAGAAAATATAAGAGGTTTTTATTTTATATTATAGCTTGTCAATATCGATAGTTTGAGTTCTTAATTCGTACGAAACTGTAGATTTTGTATTTTGATATCACAGACATCTAATTTGAACCAGTGCTGCTTTTAACATACCACGTGACACTCCAAAATCAATGTTTAGCTGTGTTTTTTATATATTTACTTTAATAAATTAAGAAATTAACTAGCATATAATACTAAAATTTGAATTATAATTTACAATTTGATACCAAATGTATTGACATAAATTCATAAAATAGTAGTTGAATAAAATTTTGAATGCAAGTCAACGAACGCGATGACATGGCATTTGACACGTGACCTGTCTCGATAGGGTTATATAGAAACACAAAAAGAATCAAAAATTTGTTATACATACTTACTTTTATTCTACTTAGATTGATTTCTATAGTTCTTCAGTTCGTTTGTAGTAGAAAATAACAAACACTGTTCAGAATTTTGTGTAAATAAGTAGTGTAGTTGAATTGCTCTGAAATCATGTGAAACACATGAAGTGTCCTCTGAAAACACTTTCTCTTTGTTTGTTTGTTTACATTTATAATGCAAAGCTACACAATGTCCTAATTTTATAGTTAAAGATTAAAAGAAAGACGTTTAGTCAACAACGTCTACCGCCTGCTCTAGTCTGACCGAATAATAAGATTTACCATAGCCTCAAAGCACGTTTCTGCAACAACGGGACACGAGCCATGAAATCTCGGATTCATAGTCCGTTTACCTAAACCACTTTGCCACGCTCAGCCCCTTTAAACAATAAATGCTTTGATACACGCACACACTTGAGTGAAAGTACTCTTTCTATCAAAATGCATCATTTCCGATTTTATTCCGTCTGGAAAAAGTACAATTCGATATTATGTTAAAAATGCATAGCCATGTTTGAGGTTTTGCTAGTTATAGTCAGCATTATTAATAAATAAAACTAATTATTTTTATACATAATAGTAAGGTTGGTTAGGATTGAACACTTCCATGTTATATTACTGCAGTTACAGCCAAGCCTAAAGTTACAACATTAGTCTTAGGCTTTATACTGAAATCGTCAGGCATAACTTACTGTTGATTTTAGGTAATAGTATTCGTTTTAGGTTGTAGTATATGATATTAAAATAACTATATATTAGACTGAAATTGAATAATTATCACAGTTGTTGGCTAAGTGAGAAAGATTATTCATTAATATTAAGGGCTGAAATTATTGTTCATATCATTATAGATGGTAGTTGCCGATAATTTAATGTATAAGCAAATTACCTATGGAGCAGCATGGTTCATTGATTTCATGCTTTGGACTTGTCGTTGGATGATTGCGAGTTTGGGGCTTGTTCGCGTCAAGTTGTTTTGTCCTTCAGCAAAAAACTTTACCCCACTTCTTTCAGTTTACCCAGCTGTTTGATGGGTACTAACTATTAGCAGGGGGTTAACCTGCGATAGACTGGCATCCCATCCAGTGGGAATCTCTCACCATTCTCATCAGCTTGTGCCAATTTAACTGGAGTTCAGCATGGGATCCTATGTGCCATCTTGACATGGGAGGGATTTAACTTAAATTATCTATATTAACAATTACGCTTAGTTACGTGTATCTAGGGCTGTGGGGGTAAATCGGAGATTCAATACGAGTAATTCTTAGTATCAGTATTGGTTAACAGGGGATCTTAGTTTTAGAATTATCTACTATTTAATCTATAAACTGTGAAATAACCTAATTTTGGGTAAATACACAACTATTGAGAATATAAATTGGCAGTTCTAATATAGAACATAATTTACTAACATTTCATTATGGTTAGAAGTAGTTCAGGGACAAGTTGAGTGAAATTTATAGGATGCGGTAGATGCCAAAATTAGTTTGATTTTGAGGAAAGTGAGTTTGAGTACGAGTCTCATGGGGCACATCAGGATATAGTATACTATGCTTGCAGAGCTTGCTTTCATGAGGATAATTTGAGATAGCTTTGAGGAACATTACGGTATTAGAAGGTGGAAATAACATATTAGGAACAAAATTCGAGGAAGTACGGCAGAAAATTAATAGAATCAGGTTACTTTTTGAGAATAACGAGAACAAGAGTGCTAGGTTTACAAGGATAGACAGCAGTAAAAAATGTTAGGACTATAAGAGTAGGTTCAGTTAGCATTCAGGTGTCAAACTTTAATCGATTTGAACCTTTGACTGCAGTGAAGTACGAGATGATCAAGAGGTTTACATAGTGTGCTAAGCGTGCTATTCTCTCTTACATTATACTGATGTTATTTGTAATGGGGAGCATAGATAAACTAGGAGAGGAATTTGCTTGCCAAGTGTTAAAGTACAATACATTATATGTCGTGTTGACAGTTCAGTTTCTGATACGAAGGGGATTTTGTAGTGCATATAAGAAAGAAATGTTTTCAATACTACAAATCAGAAGAGTTATTTTATAAGGTCATCCTCCCGTGGGTTAGCATAATGTTTATATACTTGACAAGCCTAAAATCCAGGGTTTGAATGTCCAAATTAAACAGGGAACAGATAGTCCATTGTGTACCTTTTCATTAAAATCACCAACAATGGCTTAAAAAAGTATTAAAATGTCCTTCAGAAGCTTCTAAATAGAAATAAATGCATGATTCTTTCTGGAGTTCACCCTCTGGCTAGATAAGGGAATACATTACTTAGCAAAGTTCAAGGCTTACGTGAAAGATTATGACGGGTATGCTTAGGTCAACAGCTGAACTGCTTGGACGTATTGAAAGTAGGATGTCTGGGGGAAGCTCTAAATATGTTCAACAAAGGTAGTTTAATCTAAACTTACGTATTGGATGGTAAGGGGGATTGGGAATAAATAGTCTGATAGGATAGCTAGGGTAAAACTAATATTGTAAAAAAAAAGGTATAGACCATAACAAGTTATATGATAGTTTTAAAGATGAGTCTATCAGATTTAAAGAGAAGCATAGGAGGTTCAAGAATAACCTTAGTTGATATTATTTTAATAATGGGAGCATTACGAACAAATTGCATTAAGTATTAGGAATAAATTCAGTAAGAACATTTGCTGCTGGCTTACTTGAATTATTTCCCAGGTAAACTTAATAAACATATACCTGCTGGCTTGTCTGAACAGTTTTGTAGGGGCATTGTTCCATGCAAGAAAATCTAAGAACAAGGCGTGATATTGTAGGTTTTTAATGGCAATTTTTATGAACTTTCAATAAATTATACTTTCATTGTACTTTCAGCAGAATAAAATATGTCAGAAACTTCTAAGTTTTACCTCTATGAAATAATCAAACGAAAAGCTTATTTTAATGTTGTGACTTCATTGTCTTTAATAATTTGCACTTTTTAATTTATTTCATGTAAAACTATTTTTGTTATATGCTATACACAACCATCTTCATAAGCAATATCTGATACAATGGAAGAAAATATGGCTATATTAGTAGGTGGTGGGGTATCCCTGCAGATCTGGAAATCCAGAAGCCTAATAATGAGGTCCATGGCTGTTTATGGTATGAACCAGGGCTCATTTTTCGGTGCTGTTTCCTTTGATCCAAGTTGTCAGTAAGGTGTTTCTATCCTACCAAAGTGGAACACCTGCATGCTATGATCATGCTGTTTCGCCATTATTTTATCCTTGTAATATTCTTGCACTTCAATGAGAACATTTTTTGTAATCTCTGTTCCTTACCTGAACTTGAATCGTTCTCCTCCTTTGCATCATCGAGATTTGCACCACACCGAATCATTTTCGCTCTCTTCCCCCATTTGAAGACAAGTCGTCAGACTTATCCATAAATGTACGCTCTAGTACACAAATGTAATTTTCTTTGGACACTTCACGGCACCTCCTCCATCGAGTGTTCTCTGACCTATCTTACGGCCAAGTTTTTGAACAACAGTTGTGCCACTATGATCACATTCATGCTTGCTACACTTGTAACACGTTGGGCATTTTGCGTACTTTAGATTTGCAGGTTAGCTCTGAATCCAACCTCGTTTCCATCTCGACAAGTACAAATATTCAAAGGTTGTGACTCGATGTCTAAGCAGTTCCTTAAAGGTTTCACAAAAAATTTGAGAATATTGAGTGTTCCCTAGATAATGTACTACAACAATGCCATAACCATTGTCTGAAATAGGGTAAAAAAAATCACCCAACTCTACTGACAATTTTTTTTTCTTATTTATTTGGATATTATCCAATTATGAATTCACAGATACACATGAATTTCTCATAAAGTAATGCATATTCCTTTACTTTTAGTACAAAATAAATGCTGGTTATAGTTTCTACAACGTGCTCTACCATTTTTGCTGCCGTTGAGTCATGTTTATGTTAATATGAGCAAGTTATAGTTTCTTCATTAGAATAATTTTTTTTATGAAGTTTGTTAAATTTTACACACAGCTAGTTGAAGGCTATTTGCACAAGACATCCCTAATTTAAAAGTGATAGACTAGAAGGAAGGCAGCTTGTAAACACGAGCCACTGCCAACTCTTAACTACTCTAAACCAATGAAACGTGGGTTTGATCGTCGTATTATAACTCCCTCACAGCTGAAAGGGCGAGCAAATTGCAAGTTCAGTGTCCTAACCACCAGGCCATGAATAAGTAAAGGACGCCTAAGAAAGACTAAACAATCAGAGGAGATACTTTTTACCTCTTAAATTTGGAATCCTAGAAACGGTTTGATGATATTATTAGGCTTTGTTACTTTGAAAAAACAATTGTTTGTTTGTATTCTCCAATATGTAGACCTGAATTTTCATATGGAATACTAAAGTTACAAAACAAAAACATATATTTATTTCGACGAAAGAAACAAATCATGATATTGCACTTGTATAGTATCAATTTTAAGTTCTTTGTTGGTTAGTATAACTGTATAACGGTGAATATTTTCCTCCATATGTGAGACTTTGTATACTTAAACAACTTTACTTGCTGAGCATTTACTGATTTTGTGCCAATTGATCAGCACCCTCTGGCGGCCTATTCCCCACCTGGTAGCCGACTTAAGTGAGCAATAGAGCAGTTTAATGTGTTTTTTTTTATAGCATAGTTCCATTAATAATTGAGTAATTAAGGCTCAATATATCTCAAAATGCTGGCATGAATGTGAATATTATCATAAAGAAAACAGTAAAGTAATAGCTAGTCAGAAAAATGAGCAAAAATCGCTTCCTAGTATTATCTGTTTCATTGCACATTTTGGCCTCTAGTTTCATAGGTACTTGTAAAGAATTCTCAAAGTGAATTGATACCTGTGGAGTGAAATGATGTACAATATAATAATTTCAAAAGGTTCTTTATTGACATTTTGCCAAAAAAATTACCCCTACCCCCTTTCTTCTTCAAAATCCACAGAATGCCACAAAATGGAATAAAAAATACAAAAAAATCAGTTTATACAATCAAATGAGGGCTCTAGAAAATGAGACATCTATCATTGGAATATTAAAAGGCCATATTTAAAGAATTTTCCACTTATAAGAGGAAAACGAACTCGTTTTGCTTATTAAAGAGCACTGACATGTTCCTGTGTTCAAATCATATTTACATCATTATATACTGAATTACAGTTCTTTCAGGGCCTTTTGCTTTTCACATTAATTTTATTAGTCAGTGATATAATGCCGCTGGTAGGAGGGATCCCGTCAGTTGATCACCTTTTCATCATGTGGGGTGTTTCTAGACATTGTTCACCTAAAATGTCAAACACATATAAAAATTTTACTAGTTATAAAATAACACATAATGACTTTATTGTATATGAATGTGTGTTACAGGAGTTTTGATCTCTCCCGACTTTTCGTCAAGTGAATGTGTACAGTAAAGTCATGCTTTGTCTAACCCGCTGCTATAATCATACAGGAGAATAATGACTATCTCTTATATAGCCAGGCAATTATCTATCTTCTTGCCAGCAAAGCCAGACACGATGTTACAACCAGTTATGCCATGGAACAATGGAAGAGCTGCTGATATTTTTAGTCCCAGAGCAGGTATATATTGGTGAGCTGGTAAGTCTCAGAATATATTTTTCTCCCAAATATATCCACAGTTCATCAGTAGATAGCTGATAGTATGCACCAATGGTAAGTACAACAACGTCTGGGTTGACAATTTTAATCATGAGGTGCTTGTGGCCTTTGTTCACAGCAGTAACACAGTGAAAGATGGTGTGTGTTTGTATCACATGAGCATAACAAAAGCTAGGGTAGATTCTCACCAGCTGGTATTACACACAGGACATTTTAGTCATCAGTTAACGAAATTTCTTTATTGTCCACTTTCATCTGGATAACATGCTATGACAGCTAATGGAATAGTTCCATTTTGTTTTCATCAACCCTCAGGAAATTTTGGAAGTTAGGAAAAAATGGTACCAAAGACAACATTCGTTTATCTCTAACTAACAATTTAAGTCTGCCTTGTTTGTAGATGTTCCATACCACATCCACTGTACTCTTGAGATGTTTTTGCTGTCTTTGGTTTGAGCACTTGCAACATTGCAGTGCCATCGAAGATAACAGCTGAAACCTCTGGCTCATCTGTTCTTATTGTGTGAAGACTTAGATGTGTATCACAACCTACCAACATAAGTAGTGAAAAGAGGAATGCCTGATCCGCCTACAAAAAGAAGTCGTGGAGAATACAGCCTCGATTCTGGCATCCTATATGAAACCTAAAGATCAACTGACAGTTATTATTGATAGCCACAACATCAAGGAGCATTGATATCTTTGGTAGATCTATGAACATTGCCACCTTGATATCAGGCAGTGTTTCATCGACTGGCTTGGTACATTCAATGTGCCACTCTTTTACAAATGCTTATTATTGCTAGAGTTTCACCTCTTTAATTTCATTGACACTCTAACAACTGATACATTAGCAACATCTTTTATCATCAGTGATGAGAGCTCCTTGCTGTTGTCAGTGAATGGGTTGCCAAGGTTTTAATGGTGTCCACCATAGGTTTCACATGAATTTCGAATCTTGCTTGAAAGCCAGATACTAAACATAATCTTGGACTGTGCAGTACTACCTACAGCTGTTTGCATACTTTCTTGAAATTCGTGAATAAGTCTTGTGATTTCTAGACCACCAATCCTCCACCTACCAAGAGTACCTGGTCTTTACATTAGACAAATTGTCCCACTATCCTTTGTTCATGAGCTTGGTCCAATGGCATCACTGAAAATACATCTTCATCTTTTGCAATATGAATTTTCCAACTTCAGAACTCTTTGGACGTTTTTGGATGCATTACCGGGATTTGTTGCATGTCTCGTATTTGCACAGATAACCATAAGGAATAGTTTGTACAATTCAATGGTGTGAGATGACTGAGGGAGTAATGTACATTTGGAAGCATGTTGACCTCAGACACCTTACAAACACCTGAGTTTCTAAAATAAGTGGCCAATATTTGAACTGATGATTGTGTCCTGCCTTTTCATAAAACCATGAATATTTTTTTTTATCTTCGGAATATTCTAGCCCTTCAACGTATTCATCATAGGTTTGATATTGCAGGATGTACAGGGAGGCTGCCATAACCCAATAAGTATACCTAGTTTGTGTCATATGGGCTGCTTGAAGGTAAATCTACTTTATCTGATGCAACAGTATCCGCCTGAGTAAGCAAATCCGTCCATCTACTTCCTTTTAATCAGGTTCCTGCTGTTTTCCATACTGTCATTTTAATATTAAAATCAACATTAAATTTCTCCTCATCAAATATATTTGACTGAGTCCATTGAATGTTCTTGCCTAATACATACAGTGTCTGGTCACAATCAAGAATGGGGATCTGAATTGGGTTCAAGTGCTAAACTGTATTATTACCAGGAGAGTAAATATCGTTTTTTCACTTTATTGACAAAATATCCAAATCTCTCCAGTATGCATCACAAATTCCGAAAAACTTGAAATGAAATGTTATTTCGATTACAATCACATAACCTGTACTAACAGTTTGGTGTCACATACCCATATAGCAGCTGATCTGACTCTGATGCCAGGATTAGGAGAAGTTGCTTTACGTAGTTTTTAGATTTTCCAACTTCATTACAGATGAAGAACATATTTTCCTCGTCTGAGTGTCAGTTTCCTGAGACATACTTTGTTTCTTTTCGACATTAGTTGTTGACTCATTTGACTCACTAAATTTTCACTTTTGGACAGCACAGTTATATTGTATTTCAGGTTGCAGTTGAAGTTAGCTGATCTGTTTGATAATTATACATATATATATAACGGGCATTACAATAACCGCTGCGAGTTTACCTGATATCGAAATATAAAAACAAAGAAATGCTTAAATGTGGTGGATATACACGGGTTGATATGTGTATTCTGCTAGGGTCCACAAATAAGAGACTAACATGTTTAGCTGGACACAAATATAAAGGTATTGGGTTCAGGTTACAGTGTTCTCGCAAGTGACTGTAAAATGTCTCACAAAATCAGAGAGTTTCCATAAATCTTCAAACATAATTGGTTAAAAATGTTAATGAGCTTAGCTCAACATTTGCGAAACAAAAAACAAAATAAACTCTGTCTAGCATAGTCACAGACAGACACACTTTCTCTTTTTCTAGCGAAGCTGCTCTAGTCGTCATTATGACGACTGCCAAAATCATTACATTCTATCGGAAATCTCTACTCTTTCACTTTCCCAGCAACTCCATATTACAACCTGTTCTTAACATGGCAACCACGTGCATACAGCTGATACTTAGAAAATAATAACAATAATAACTAAAAAACTAACATTTTAACTATATCTCGCTATAAAACTATTGCATATTAAACAGACCTTACCAGTAATATGTTAATGCATAACTATAATAACTTTTTAACATCAAGTATGTGCAATTTAACATATTATGTAAATGATTTGCTATTTCTTTAATACGTAAACAAGAAGTATCTCAGGTAGGTAAAATGTACCATTAATAAAACAGTCTACCTGAAACAATTACAATTTGGGGAGAAGCAGTTTCTTTTCCAGGTATACAATGTGAGGCTCTTTGTGTCTGCTATCACAGACACTCTAGACCCATCCCCTTTCCTATCTTCTATGTGCCCCATAATAATTGGTCCCGCGAAATACTGGAGACAGGTAATTGTTTCCGAATCCCTGACTACATATGAATAGATAGCGTTGCCGTTTATCCAGTTAATGCATGTATATAGATGACGCTAATTTATAGTCCGGTGACTCGCTGTACAAATAGTTATTTTTCTCAGTTTTACGAACTGGTGCTAACAGATTCTTGTGAAAAAGGTCTTGCATTTATGGACCTGAAAAGAATTGTAGATAGCGCCTAGAAATATGAATGTCGAATTAAATGTATTGTTATAATCGCTAACTATAAAAGGCTCATTCCCTTTGTCACTCTGTCGAGCACGCTTTCACGCTCCTATTCTGGAAATATTCAACAATATACATCGTCTCTTAGCAACAAAACTATCACCTGATTGTTCTTAGGCGTTCTTTGGTATTTGAGTTGAATGCTCAATATTCACGTTGATTCGTTAGAAAGGTTTGATTTTTTATTCTTTATTTTTAATAACTTCGCTGATATAACAGCAAAATAGTTTAATTCAGAAGTTTTATGACATTGAGCTGTAGTTAAAAGCAAAATAGAATTTACCAAGTAGTGTTGTAACTAAGCCTTACGTTACGTTTATGTATTAGGCTTTATGCTTAAATTAGACTACAAATAGGCCTACAATTACTAACGTTATAGAACCATTATTTAAATAGTTTTAAGAGTGAATAAATGTTAATTAATAAATATTCTGTTGGCATTTTAACACATATATTATCTAACTTTGCCTTTAAACATAAAGAAAAATAAACGTTTATTACTACCAAATATAATTTATCCTCTGTACGGTCAAAAGAGTTTAAAATTTGTGTCGGAATGCCCGCTCTATGTTTTTCACTTCCTGACCTTGAACACGCTCAAGAGTGCTATTTAAGTCTCCTTCAGAGTGCACACGTACTTTTGTTTACGATAACATTTCATTCCTCTGCGTAGGTTTTACTAAAAATGTGGTGATTAAAAAATTACTTCGAGACTGCATTTTGGAGGTACAGACAATTTTGTTTTAGATAAATTATATAATTTTCGTTAATCATTCAACAATGATTTCCCGTCATTTTTGACGGGCTTTTATACTAGCTAATCATATAAACTTTGCTAAGTCCATCGGTTTGACGTACTGCAAATAGTAAAATCGAGTTTTTCTTAGCATTTTGAGACCTTGTTTGATTAGATAAACTGATGTTTGCACATTTATTACCATTTTATGTAATTCTGTGAATTATGATGAAGAAAGGGGGTAGGGGTAAGGTGTTTTATCCCATAGTTACCAAAACAGTTTTAGAGTACTCTACAAATTCGTAAAACTGTAACCTAGAAAACTGGAGGCAAAATGCACATGAAGCATATAATATTATGCTGTGATATTAGTTAATTTTTCTGTTGTTTTGCATGTAAATTATTCATGGAGATAACACTCAAAAACCCTTAAACTGGTATATTGCTCGGTTAGATCGGCCAACAGTGGCGATATAGGCTACTAAGAGGCATTGAACAATTGACACTATAGCAGAAATATGTTAAGAATTAAAAGTGTATAAGTATGCAAAGTTTCACATTTGTAGAAAAAAGTGCACAATCTTGCCTATTTTTTTAAGCATATTCGCAGGGCAACTGCATTATATTGTGTTAAATTACTAATATTTACTGTATATTATTCAACGTTTTTATTCTTTAGAATTTTCAGTTTTCCAATCTCCAAAATAAAACATTGAAATATACACTAGGATAATTCAATTCTAAAGCAATTATTTCTATTTTTGCATTCAAAATTAACAATATAAATAACAAATAAAATGATAAGAATATTCAGCCATATTTTATGTTCATAAAGCCTAAGTAATGGCAATGCCACAAAAATGCTTTTATTTTCTTCTAACCATTTCCTAATAATATTTTCACTTTGTGTTTACTTACTGATTAATTATATCATATTACAAATTGCAGCTTTTACAGTAAATGAAATTTATTTTTAGAACAGGTACGACATTTCGATCACTGGTGCGATCATTCAAATCATTTCAAATCTTACTTACTGTAAAAGTTGTAACTTGTAATATAATATTTCCTAATAAGTATAGGGCACGTATAAATTCAATCAGGTTTCCATTGTAATGCTCACCTTACATAGAATTGAAATTGTAGATTTTATAACATTAACATTGGTATTCAAACATGAGTAGGAGTGTTCTAAAGATGTTAATATTCTTTGGCTGATATATCACAAGTAGTATTAAATAAATCTCAATTACTAAGCATACTTTGTTGCTTATCACTATATGATTTACATCCTATTTATTCACATTCTTAACTGTTCTTTGTACCAATTGCTGACGGAAATATTTTGTGAGTTATAAGTACCTGTTGTTCTTGATACTTGTTTATGTGCATAATATGTGTTGAGTGTTTAAAACTTTTATATTCCTATTTCTATGTATGTTAGTACTTATCAGTTCTTCAACATTTGTTTCTACACATATTAATATTCGCCGGTTCTCTTTGCGTGACAAAATCTGTAGCAATTATACACTTCAATGCTAACAAAATAATTCTTTTAATGTTATTTTAGGTAAACTTCTTACTGTAAGTATATAATGGTAAAATATGTTAAGGCCTATTAACGGAAACGCTTTGCTGATAATTTTGTAAATTTCAAGGTATTTCAAACTAGCAAACTTTGGCAATGCTGCATGGTTATGCTTTTATTTTCTAATCAATGATTTAGTTTGAACTTCTTTTGTATGTTTTAACAATTTTATAAGCAGTAACTAAGGGGCTGAAAAGGAAAGGATTACTAAACTAAAAAGAAAGGATACGGAGGACTAATATACTTGGAAATTTGTGAATTGTGAAGTTCTTGAGACAGGTCTGCCTGGTTTTGCACTTCGAGCAATACTAAAAAGAAATAATAATAAAAAAGGCCAATATTAATATCAAAGTGAAAAAGAACAAATTCTCTTCATCCTATTACTTCAATGAAGTAATCTGAAAAAAAAAAATCCAATAATCATATATAAGTACTTGGCTACCTCTGTAGTAAAACAAGTGATATTTCGAACATTAGAACTGACTCTCTTATTTATTATTCTATTCAAATGTGACATCATACCAAAGCATGAGACTGGAAGATAGCTCCATACCAGCAGTCATGAGACTGGAATATGCTTCAAAATCAGTTCTCATGAAGCAAAACGTAAGTCAATAATTGTATTCAAGCATAGAATGAAAATGCTAAACAATTTGAGCAGGACATACATAATCTTCACAACTTAAAATCTCTTCTTCGTGAAATCCCAAAAGTTTAATGTTTTGTGTCTGGACTCCAAACTCTTATTGAATTGTCGAACGCATGTAGCAGGCGTCAGTAGATATTCCAGCATTTCAGCATCCAAAGGATGGCACCTCACGCTGATTGGCTGCCTCAGGGAGGGAGAAGAGGGTGGAATGATGCTATCAAAGACATCATTGTTCTACAAAGTGTCATACTTAACACTAAATTATTAGTTCTTTACGTTTTCTCACCATTTATATTTAAATTGTCCTAAAAGGATGATATCATGAAATAATTAAACTTACTGTTTGGCTCTTTAATTATAAATCAAGTGAGTGCATTATTAGGGGCGAAACGTTGTACATTTGCTGTTATGTTAAACTTATATTAAAGTTGTTCTTCGTTACCCATTCAAGCAGTCTCCAACCATTATTATTCACTCTTGTCAATGCTGATCTCAAATATAGCCACAAATTCATCATGAATAAATATGTTACAAGAATGATGAGTTTTACTAAGATCATCTAGTTCACACTGTTCTTTATTCAGTACTTGTAAAATAGGTACATTTGTTTAACGTATATATTAATAAGACTTGGTTTAATCTATTTATTCAATTACTTTTCATTATGAACTATAGTGTTTAAGTAAGATGAGAAATTTGTGCACATAAATTCTGCCATTCTGAATTTGATAAAACAAAAATAATCTTATTAGAGAACATGTGAATACCATGATAATCAAATTGATACGCAAACAAAATAGAGGAGATATTAATAACAAATACAACACGAATTACACGATTCCGTCCTTACTCGAATAATGTAAGGAAAATACACACTGTCTATAATGCAAAGCTCCTGGGCTTTCTTCTATCTTAATATACACTATGATGAAAATGTGATAAATGTTGTTTACATAAAATAATACACCTAGCACAAGTTATATTGATTGCATAAAGTTAAACAAGGGAAAGTGTAAGTTTTAATTAATGAATAATATGTAATAAATGTTGTTTTTTTCTAGACTGTTTACATATAACTGGTCAGGAAATGTATAGAATCAATGAGTTAGTGTCAAGCATCTTTTTTAGGATGATTTAAATATAAATGATCAGGAAATTGAATTAACTAATGAATTAATAATTTAAACTGACTGTATTGAATATAGTCATTTTGAAATATGTTGATCAAATCTGTACTGTTTCCACTTTGTGGAACTATGTTGTCATCGTCTTTTGTGACATCGCCTCCTCCCTGAGGCAGCCAATCAACGTGAGGAGGCATCATTTAGATGCTAAAGTGAGGGGAAAACTACTGAAGTCACTGTAGCTTCATCACCCAAGTTAATCTTGATAAGGTAATACATTCTTGGAAATCATGTATTCCATGATCAAGTTGAGTGTTAATTTCGACATTTACTCGAATAATGTAAGAAAAATACACACTGTCTATAATGCAAAGCTCCTGGGCTTTCTTCTATCTAAATATGTGATAAATGTTCTTGGCATAATATAATACACCTAGCACAAAGGTGGCATATGGATTAAATTGTCGCCTATATTAGTATCAAAGATCTTACATCGAGAATTAGTGACATACATGTTATATTTATAATACTTGGAAAACACGTAGGATAAAATGTTTTATAAATTATAATGAATTCAGCACAATATCCATAACAATTCCAGAGAGTATACCTTTGTGTTTCAGGTAAGAAGCAAAATGGGACTGTCAGAACAATATATATATATAACACATTTCAAACGTCCCTCCCACGATTCAGTAATTTATCAGATTGCTGAGCAGGCACTCGGAAATAAGTAATATGAAATTAAGATTAAAAGCGACAGCACTGATTTTACTATACTGCCTTCAATCAGTTGTCGTTTGGAGGAATACGAGAAAAGTAATCTATATACATCAAAGAAATAGGTAATACTTCGAAATTTGTTGAAACTGAAAGTATAACAAACAAATGAAATGTATACAAATTCACTGAACTCATATTCAGCGACTATAAAAACTGTTTAGACTATCAAAATTTTGAGACTCGTTAAAAAGAACTGTACAGAGCAAAATCTCGATTAAGTTATATTTAAAACAGGAAAAAGTAAAATGAAAAAAGAACATGAATTATTGGTCACAAAACACTTCAAGACGCAGGTACACAAAGCTATTCCAAAATCAACAACATTTTGTGACTATTTTTATAGAAAAGAATCATTTAAGATTATATCAGGCAGCCTTTTGACGTCATTGTTATTACATAAAGTCATGAAACCATTAACACAATAAGTATACTTTTGTTTTGTTATTTTCAATTATTCTTTCATATAAATATATATTTATGTGTGTGTGCAATATTTCTAGCCCTTTAATACAAAACACAAAACAGTAGTAATGGAGATTACTCTTACCGTGAACTCTTTACTGAAAGAGATCTACCCTCAATCGAAATTAATTTTTCAGTAGAACCATCTGAACTACTGCACGAACAACTTTATCAGGGAAACGTTAATATAAATATCTAGTTAATTTTCAGTAGAATAAAAACCTTAAAGCATTATTGGTTTGTCTTCATTAAGAAATAACTTACTGGTTTTTCATCCCCATCAAGTTTCTCTTCTTTTGTAAATAATTCGAGACACTGCTGGAGGGTGACTCGACTTCCACACTACAAATAAATAATTATAAACTTTCCTTTTGAATAAAGTTTTCAGAATAACTAATTATTATATACTAACAAAGAATGAGCTAAAAGAACTACTTCATCAAGTTCTAATTATTCGCATTCAAATACATTAGTAAGGTAATTGTGAAGGCATAAAAAGGTACCCTTATTTCATATATCTAATGCAGCCCAACAATCATCTCCACTGTTGAATATTTTTCTAAACTACATGTTCACGTTATGTCTCTATCTACTTCTCTGTGTGCTCTGCAACCTTGTAGTAGGTAATTTATCCTATAAATTTAACGAAATAGCACATTTAAGAAAACGTAGCTGAATCTAAATATTATTCAAACAATTTGATAACAGGGTGCTGTTTGTTATGATACTGGTTTCAAGAACATAAATAATTACATTTTTAAGATAATAAACATAGAAAATCTACTTCAGCAACTGTAAGAGAAACATACATCAGGTAACAAAAATCACATGATGACTATCTGATAACTGCAATATTTGCTATCATTGCCCAGATAGCTCGATACATTAGATAACAGAAATTGTATCATGACTAACTGAGAACTGCAGTATCAGCTCTCGTCTTTCAACTAGCTCGATACATTAGGTAACATAAGTTGTATCATGCATATCAGTTCCCATCGCCCAGGTAGCTCGATACATAAAATAACAGAAATTGTATCATGACTAACTGAGAACTGCAGCATCAGCTCTCATCGCCCAGCTAGCTCGATACATTAGGTTACATAAATTGTATCATGCATATCAGTTCCCATCGCACAGCTAGGCGATAGGTTAGGTACCAAAAATCGTATCATTTTAATACTAGAAATAAACGACCTTATAACACCAAATTTATTTTTCTTTAATTGGACACTCAACGTTTCGCTTTACAGTTTCTTCAGGAGCGTTCTACTAAAACACAAATCGTAACATACCGTTACGGTTTCTCTTTTATTGAAGTGCTCCTGAAGAAACTGAAACATTGACTGTCTTATTAAAGTAAAATATCAAATTATAAGGTATTATAAGTTCGTTTATTTCTATGGTAAAATGTCTTCTATACACCAATATGCACAACAGAAATTTAAAAATCGTGTCATGATTTACTAGGAAATGCAGTATCAGCTGTCATCGCCAGCTAATTCGATACATGAAGTAACAAAAAACGCATTAGGACTAACTAGAAACTGGATTATCAGGTCTCATCGCCCAACTAGGTCGATCACAGAGGTAGAGCTCATGATAGACTTCAAGTAGTTCCAAGATAAACTTTTACATTTTTCATTCCGATAAAGAGTTTCAAGTTATTCAGTGATATATCTAAACTTAGTTGTTAATATCTTTACCCTGGAAAGCTGAATAGCTTAAAACTGTATTTCGGATGAAAACAAAACTATGTCTGTCTATAATCTATTGTAGTGGTATTTCAATGTTCTGTCTAAACGCACGTATTATTCATACATAGTAAGTCACTCTAAATACAGGCCACAAACAGTTTAGTAATACGAAATGTTAGCCCTAAATATAAATATATAAATCTTTCAATGAATAGGAAATTTGGTGTTTCGTGAGGAACTCAAGTTATCAATATTGTAGGCTTTTTTATTTTTCAACTAAATTAACATTACAATGAGAGGTTTGAAGACACAAATTTTACATATTTTTCTTTATTTCAATCACATTACAATAAGAAAATCCATCATAATCAACTAAAAAAGAAAATTCTACAAAACTATATTTAATTACCACACGAAAAAGCTAAATTTCTGTGTACACTTTTATGTTCAAACATGTGAATATTTAAGCCAAAATTAAATACAATCAAAAGTAAGGTACTTTTGAATATTTATATACTGAATATTAAGCTGTGGTATTGGGAAAAAAGCTTTTTGTTTCTTTAAGTGCACTATGAAGTTTTTCGATAACTGCTTAATAAATAAAATATATCACGCACACATATATAACCATTTAATTATTTCTTCACTCCTACGTAGCCCTTTACTACATCAAATTTCTCGGTAAACAGCATTATGAAAACAATGGACTTAAAAGACAACCCTATGATTCAGGCATACTTTTTCCAGTTTTCAAATGCGGGCCAGAGCGAAGGCAACTGTGCGTTAGTAGTAAATCAACCGTCGATAAATACGTAATTGACGTTTATATTTTGGAAGCTACCGTATTTTTCGGTGTATAAGACACACTTTTTTTACCCCAAAATGTGATGTCAAAATCTGCTTGCGTCCTATACACCGAAGGTATGAATAGTATATATACGACATATACAAGCCACGTGTAAATATATTCAAATAAGCATGCATATTTTAGTTCAATTGAATGTGTTATTTATAACAATAGTAGTTTTTTCTTTTAAAAACATAACTATTTATAATGCTCCCTAAATAATGAAAAAATAAATTATAATAATGGGTGATAGTGAAAAAGCTTGTAAATACACGACGATCCCTGTTTAATGTGGAGCAGAATAA
>NW_013666852.1:7920-13132 GCF_000517525.1 Limulus polyphemus | reverse complement strand
TGTGTTTAGAACAATATATATACTAATTTTTAAAGTATCAAATTGAATTTTTGTTCAATAAAAATCTTTCAACTGCGACTGAGGTTTTTTTTTCGACAAAACTTTGTCTTCAAAATAAGGGTGCGTCTTATATTCCGAAAAATACGGTAATTTGCCATCATGATCAGACAAAATGTATTTGACGTAAAACATGCGATGGAGTGTTACATATTTTGGCTGATAGTTTGTTCCAAATATTTCTCAAGTTAGCTAGCGAGGGAGCTATCACGTCAGCACATCGACTTCTAATTGTATACTTTGTAAACAAATGACACGTAACATAAAACATGCACCGCCAAATAAGTCGAAATCTCTTGTGCGTGTGTGTGTTTTATTGCAAAGCCACATCTGGAAATCTGCAGTGTCCACCGAGGGGGATCGAACCCCTGAGTTTAGCGTAGTAAATCAGTAGACTTACCGCTGTCCCACCGGGGGACTCAAAATCTCTTGTTTTGGAATCTATGAAACACCACAAAAATCTAAATTGTTACAAATCAAAATCTTGGAGATTGCAAATATAACTCTTAATACAACACGAATGGTTCTTCCTTACTTTTACTACCTCGACATTCAGTTTTATGTAAGAGCTCTGGGCTTGTTTAAAAACTAGAGCATTGATGGCTTTACGTGTAGCCATAAAAGAAAAATATCTTAGTTCTAAATTATCATTTACGTATTAGTCTACCTACAAAAAAAGGAGGGGGGGGGTGACGAAACAGTCCGGAATGTTGAAAACCAGAACATTCTATCTTGCCACCTGACTCATTTTCATTTTTCTTCCGAATGCGTTCTTAAGGGAATATTATTACCCATAAATTGAAGTACTTCAGGTATAGAATAAAAGTTACAAATACCTATAGAACCGTAATGACACTAGCTTTATTAGAAACGAAGAGAAGTTGGACATCAACAATGTTTCACTAGCTGAATTAACTCAGGGATTCCACAACAAGAAAGTAACAAGGTCCATTTATTGTCACCATTGAAGCCGATTTATATCTTTAACTAGACTTGTTTCGATAGAAGAGTTAGCACACATGATCACATATAAAAGTTGCAATGAATTTCATGAAAGACCCAAAAATGTAGCGCATTCGAATAGATGACTATTCTTCTTCAAGAGAATATAAGAAGAACAGCGAACTATTCAAAAGCGCTCGAGTTTTGGGTCTTTTTTAAAATCCATTTAACTAGAAGTATTTGTTACAAATCAAAATCTTGGAGATGGCAAATATAACTTAATACAACACGAGTGGTTCTTCCTTACTTTTACTACCTCGACATTCAGTTTTACGTAAAAGCTTTGGACTTGTTTAAAACCTAGAGCAACTTGATTACTAAAGCTTCTTTATATTTTTTTAACGCGGAATTTTTTTTCGTAGGGCAAAGTATCTGTAGTCACAGATATGTTAAAGTTTTGTGTTTTTGAAGACTAGTGATTAGGCTTCTTCTTCTGTTTCCCCAATGTATATTACATTACGACTTTACTGTAAGTTCGTTGATCGTATCTTTTAGTTAAGGAATTTTTCATATTACGACATAATATGAACTAAAGCAGCATTGTATTGATCTCAACACTACAATATTTAAAAAGTAGGTACCTCATTCTTTTTTTAATTGATAGAAGGACCGAAAAAAATGTGTAAAAAGCACAATGCTTTTAGAAATTAATTGATTTCATTTTATATTTTTAATGTACTAGATTCGATTAAGAAATGAATAAGATCATGTGTATTCTTTAAGGAGAGCGAGTTGTTACACGTGTAAGGGGTAGAAAATTTAATGAAATTCAGCCAAATTATAACTCAAACTGTTAAAAGCTGATGAAATTAACTATAAGAAACAATTTCTTTCCAGTGTTTTTTGAGAATTAGAATAATTCATTATTTTATGATTTTTTAAAGATTCAACTCTCCAAAACGTCTAGAGGAGTAATTTAAATATTTATGTTTCTTTGTAATGTGTCACTCTTAAATCATTAACACATTTGTGTGTGTTGTTTTTCTGCTCTTTTCTAATAAGAATCGAGTTATTATCGTTCCAAGTTTTTTATCTACAAATTAGTATCTCTAGCCTTATGTCAAAAACAAAAACTTTTAACATAAATCTAAGTTCACATGACGTATCGTAATTAACATAAGCTAAAGTAATACTGATAACTTATCAATTACATAGATTTTTAGATAGATTGCGATTTTTAATATTGCTTCACTTGTTTCAATTTCAAAGTAAAACAATAAAATGGATTTTATATTATAAATAACGTAACAAACATTAATATTTTGTGGCTCATAAAGAGGTTGAGTACGTTATATTCAAACAAATGTGGAGCCTCACCATGTTGTTAAAATTCATGTCACCATGTCCGACCATGCTCTGATTGGTTACCATGTATCTTGTGAATAGCTCCGCAGCGTAGTTTCAAAAAATTCTGTCGTAAGGTTGCCATGTTCAAAGCACATCCTTCCTCCGTGCATCCTTTTCCTAATCCACTTAGGACAATGATTTTCTTGTGCCTCTTTTAACAGTCTGATTGCACAAAAATCAAAAAGAGCTTAATCCGGTAACTTGACTGATATATCTTTTGGTGTCAAAAAATTAATACTCGTTTCATTATCCAGTTTCTTGAGAGATGCAACGGTTCAATGGATATGTCGTAGAAGCAGCTTGTGTACATCTAACATCTGTCCCTTCTCCAGATGGAGATCTTTACTGATTATGTTATGTACTGTTGCCATGGTTACTTGAACGGCTATTGCTACTGACCTTTGTTTTCGTTTATTCTTAATTAATTCTTTATTCAAAACGCCGCACTTTGCTTACCACAGTTGGGTTATAGTATGTTGCAGATCACTTCCTAGATGGTCCTTGTACCACAAGTTGATCTACATCTCATATGCTATTAAGTAAAAGAGATATCTTCGTTTTCGAAATTCTAAATCCTCGATCCAAACACAGTTTTATGATGTGAGTGTGTTAATTTTTGTTTCGGAAAGGGTATTACACACCACTCCCAAAAGCGACCACTTTTTGGTATCATCATACTACCTACAAAACACTAAAGAACTGCAGTTCTAATACATTCTATTTCACGGCGATTTTATATCGACTGTGATTGTCACGTGGTTTGCTGGTTTAATATAACTTACACGACCCTCTATAGATTTTATTTTTTGTAACACAATAATTTATTTTAAACATTATTACCAAAATATATGACGTCACACACAATCTTAAGTAACATAAGTTAAAAGACTTTGATATGTGTTCAACTTTTCCTTATTACTGACCAATCTCTCAGTTTAATTTTCCTGAAAGCCAGAAATATTTTGTTTCGTTTGATGTACATATACACATAGAGAGAGGTTATATGTATACGAAGTCGGATAAGATTTGATTATCTCACACCCCTAGCGAGCGTGCCTAGAGTACAGTCGTTCCATTAAATTATTACATTACACAGTATTTCTATTTGAAAAATTTCAACGCTATACTGATTTGCAACTAATTTTATCTAAATTTTCGTTCTCACAACGAGATTGAACAAAATACATTTTTAAATATAGTTTTATATGCATTTAAGAATTTTTAAGTGTCTGTATTGTTTAGTTTACCTTCAAGTATTTAGTGTATCCAAAGCTTGACAAATTGTAATTTTAAAGAAAATATTATTTATATAACCCGATCTATTAAGTCCAGCTGAATACACTTTACAAATATGGTGTCCAAGGCATAATTGTGACTTGCGAGCTGATAAATACAAGATGTTTAAAGCTGGGATTCACTACAGTCCAAAGTATGAAATCAATTTAACTCAGAATTTCTCAACATATAGTATGCATAGTTTTTGTTTATGCGTGTGTGTCTGTGTATTAAGAGATCACCACGAGCGTAGTAATATATATAAATCTGACTCAAGTAATTACAGAGTATACAATTTCACGAAAGAAGCAAACAGAAGGTTTAATTCAACAAAAAGAGGTAGTGCTTTCGCAGCTTAACCTCAGTTGTAAATTAAACGATTGGTACCTTCATCATTATCATTTTATGTTCATAAAATATCATCTCTTGCATAGACAAAGAAACAAATTCAAACGAAGATTCAAAACAGAAGACCTAGGTTCATTTTATTAAATAAAGGCATTAAATACTAACATCTCAATGTTGAAGTTACATATTTTAAAATGTACGGTCACATAAAAGTGAATGAAATATATTACACATATTTCTTCTAAAGCTCCACATTATCAGTGACCAAGTATCTGATGAAGAGAGCTATTGCACAAGTAGCTTATTAAAAGTTTTCTATATCTAATAAATTCTTACCTTAAGAATTGGAAGCGAAAGGTCCCAGAAAGGGTCAAAGGTCACCGAATTATATCCACATACAGTGCATTTGAGACTACTTCTTAACTGTCCAACAAACATATCTGGAAATAAAAGTATAAGAATAATAAACTACGCAGTTTAGTTTGGATTAGTTTAATCTGGAATCTTGAGGAGCCAATATAATGATTTGTTTTATCAATTTAAGTTTAAAACCAGACATTATTCATCGAACAAACATTACTGATTATTGTTAAAAAATTTCTTCACACAACGAACTAACTTGGTTACTAATTTCTATAAACATGTGTAAAACCCACTACAAAAAAAACTTTTATTTATATTATTCAGACGAAAAAGTAAAATTACCACATACCAACAACTTTACTGTCGTCATATCGTAAGTATCTCTTCCAAGCTTCCATAGATTTTTGATTTTCCCTGAAAACAATTAATGTTTTACTTATATTCTCTACTATCACTTTTATGCTGTTTATGGTATAATTTAATACATTTTCACACATTCATTAAATTAATATACCTGAAATTCGCATTATGAATAAGAACAGAATCATTCTATCACACTTCAGGTTACTGTAATGAATTCGTTTTGTTAATCCTGTTTATGGGAAGATACCAACAATCTGCGAGAATGACCACTCAGGCCAATATTCTATAAGTTTAGTTCAGGGACTAGAAAAAGAATGTAATGTTTAAATATATTTATATATATATATATGTAAATAATAGGCCTAGTATTAGGTCGTCAAGAAATTAATGTCGCGTTTCGGAACACTTTCATTACCTCCCCCCCCCAGAAAAAAAACGTACATCACGCATAATAGTT
>NW_013666852.1:6548-7839 GCF_000517525.1 Limulus polyphemus | reverse complement strand
ACTCGGATAACTGGCAACAATTAGGCTGGTAATTCACTCGGATAACTGGTAACAATTAAGATGGTAATTCACTCGGATAACTGGTAACAATTAAGATGGTAATTCACTCGGATAACTGGTAACAATTAAGATGGTGATTTACTCGGATAACTGGTAACAATTAAGATGGTAATTCACTCGGATAACTGGTAACAATTAAGATGGTAATTCACTCGGATAACTGGTAACAATTAGGCTGGCATGTACAGGAAACGTATTTTCTTATATTGGAGGTGTTCTGCACGTGCACAAAATTAGTAACGGATTCTAATTTTTCATATTCTAATGCGCCCCCTCACGTCACATTAGGTCCGGTTAGTGGTAATAGGGTTTAAGACAGAAATTAAAACATTTAAACTATGGCCTAACAAGATAATTCATGCGGTAGTGTTTTAGCCATCTGCCCATTGCAGGAAGTTGAACCTCGGATTTTAGCGCTCTCATTCTCAAAAATTACAGCTGACCCACCTAGGGGTCACAGATGTCAGAAAACTAAACATGTTTCGTTTGAACCACATTTTCATATCTTCTGTGGGACTACAAACTCCTGAAGACATCATAACACAAAATATCGTATTCTGGACATCAGAGGGCGTGCAAAGTACTTCTTATTCTGAATAATCGCTCAAAACTAGAGCTACACAAGGGCTATCCGCACTAATCTTCTCTATGAAAAAAAGGTCACCGCCAGTTCTTGAGCTACTCTGATCCAATAGTGGGATTTGACCATCAAAGAAATCCCTAAATTGCGGAGCGCGACTTCCTTGGATCCACTAAGTAACACCCATCCCTCTAGAAATCATATTTAGTGAAATTTCCAGTTAACGCTCGAAGAAGTTAAGAATATAAGATCTTTTGATAATATTATTCAGATTAGTTTCTTCTCAGAAACATTTAAATATCCTAAGCTGTAACAGATCACAAGCTACAAATCCACGGACGAAATACACAATTTAGTTTCAGCCGATAAACTGAGTTTAAATCAAGAACACGGCGACAATATGTTGATGTCTTGTGAGATGAAAACTGGCGCCAATAGCATACGTCTCTCAATAGTTCAGTTATTGTTATTCAAAGAATCCGATTACTAGTCAACATTCAAGTTCAAATAGATTTTAATAAAACCTTCTCTACCCGAGTAAATTACCAGTTTTAATTGTTACCAGTTATCCGAGTGAATTACCATCTTAATTGTTACCAGTTATCCGAGTGAATTACCATTTCATAATTAAGGCTTAATAAAAGAAGTGTC
>NW_013666852.1:4635-5548 GCF_000517525.1 Limulus polyphemus | reverse complement strand
CACCACCCACCGCCAAGTCTTGGGCTACTGTTTTATCAACGAATAGTGGGATTGACCGTCACATTATAACGTCCCCACGGCTGAAAGGGCATGTTTGGTGGGACGGAGATTCGAACCTGCGATCGGCAGATTGCGAGTCGAGTGCCCTAACCACCTGGCCATGCCGAGCCCTATATATAACTCAGCGACAACTGGTGAATCAAATGACAGATTTAACAACAAATCCTAAATAAATACTAGCGTATCGTCCGTCAAACTGATGAGGCAAGTACTACCTACCACCCCCACAGTATACCCCTAACCTCACATTTAATAGCTAACTGAAATAAATAAATTTTGCGAAATCAAACTTGCCCAACAAAGAGGCAAAAATAAATGCAGTCCAGGAAGTCAAACGTCGGTAAATTCCTTTGTGAACCAATCAAAATTAAGATCATTCATGAAATAAATTCGTGGCGTAAAACTCGCCAAATTAAAATAACTTTATTTATTAAAACAAATAACGACGTTATTTAATTTGGCGAGTTTTTCACCACTACTTTATATTCTGTTTTCCTCACCTACGCAATTATTTTATTTCGTGGCGTAATAATGGAATAATAATTGGTAAAAATCAGTTAGATTAACAACTTCTAATATATAGAAAAGCCAGTGCCTTTTGGTAACACTACGTTCCAACAATGGCTTTTATGTCATGTCGCTTAGCAACAAAAGTATAACCTAATATTGTTGTTAGTATGTGTACTGAAAGTATAAAATGAAATGTATAGACAATAAAACTGGAAAAATATTTGGTGATTTCTTAATTTAGAGTCTCCGATGATAAAAGAGGTTTTTTTTTTGTTATTAAAAACGTTGGTGATATAACAGAAAATAGTTTCATTCAGAAATGATTTAATTTTAAAATTTAATC